>NC_057807.1:35949282-35953285 GCF_018294505.1 Triticum aestivum | reverse complement strand
GCAGGCGGCGGCGGTAGACGACGCGACCGGCGTGCGCGGTGACGGACGGCATTTTCCTATTTGACGCATTGGGCGCCGAATCGCACAGAAGCGAAACGGGCCAGCCCATTTAGGTGCACATAGGTTCCCGGCCATGGGAACCTTCTGGAAGTTTCTGGTCCGGTTTTTACTGGGTTTTTTCCTGCCGTTTCTTTTATCGTTTTATTTTCAAAAAAACATTCGGGTTTTAAAAAATTGTTCGCAATTAAAAACGAAGTTTAGAAAAATATCATATTTCAAATATTGCTTCGAATTTCAAAAAATGTTCTTGTTTTAAAAAAATAAAAAATGCTCAGGAATTTTAAAACATGATTGCGTTTCCAAAAATTGTTCAGTATTAAAAGAACGTCCTCGAAACTAGTACACATATTTGAAAAAGTGTTCAGTAATTTTCAATCACGTTGTAAAAAGAATGTGTTTTCAAAAGTTGTGTACACAAAATGCTATTGTAACGGCCGACTCTCTACAATAAATCACCTTGCTAGGATCAGACTAGCTGCATGGGTGGCTGTAGTGGGGACGCCCTGTGCGTCCGGCCGACTATTTGACGCAACCCATCACGGCTGCACAAAACAGTGGAGATGCAGGCCGATGGGCTAGGCCTGATCGCTGTCTAGGCTGTGTTAGGTAGCTTGAAGATGTTAAAACATGGAACGTTGTACTCCCTCCGTTCACTTTTTATAAGTCATTTTAGAAAACCAAAAATGGGCTGCTTTGTATGTTGTCTGGAATGTCTTCAAGGCCTTATAAAAGTGAACAGAGGGAGTAGTACATAAGTTCACACCGAGACTCAATGTATACTTTCAAAAAGTAAAAGGAAGAGTTATAGAAGTGAATGGTAACCAAACTGATGTTCATTGCACAATTTATCTCTCTTACTAGCTACTTCCTCCATTCCTAGTTATAATACGTTTTGATAGTTCAAATTTGAACTACCAAAACGCTTTATATTTGGGAACGGAGGGAGTAATTGCATGTGCGTTGCAATTGGGGCATACATATTCTAGTGATTGAACACCAATCGTGTCTGGCATAAATCTTAAATTCAACATATTCTAGATTTTGAGAAGATTTTGGCACCAATCGTCGCCACGGCCGTCACGGAGCAAGACAGAGCTATTGGGAGGGCCCCAAAATGGCTTGGGGAGCAGCATGGTGAGGCTTGGAGAGAAAGAACGAGCCCGGGTGGCTGGAATTTAAGGCGAGGCCGACGGGAAGCTTCGGCCATGAGGAGGACATGGGAGCTCCTTGAGCTTAACAAAGAGGGCAGGGGGTTGGTAGAAAGTGCAGGAGGCCGATGGTGAGGAGAGACGCGGCCGGGAGCGGCTTAAATAGCTAGGCCGAGATGCCCGTGTCTGGAAGTCGTCGCGGACGTGTGGGTGATTCTCTTTGCGTGGCCGGGCACGCGCGGCCATTGAGGCGACGAGAGAGGGCAGAGGGGATGCACACACGGTGCCAGGGGACACGCGAGTGCAGAAGGGGCGAGCATAGGGGGCGGTGGGCCACTTCGGGCAAACAGTGTCGCGGTCGGGACTACCATGGCGCGAGGAGGGAGAAAGAGGAGGGGAGCGGGGTCCAGAGGGTGTGCGTCGATGGAGGAGAGGTTGGGTAGCTCTGTGGACATGGTGTGGTGGCGAGAGCGCGACGTTTGGGCGGTGGTCGAGGGCCCCAATGCCCAGAGCACGCTTTTGGCATGCCAGACCGCGTGGTCACCGCGTGCATGGTGACTCATGGTGGCCAACCATGTCCAGGGTGTAGTCCACTCCAACTGGGCCCTCTCTGATGTGATGGCTCGACTAAAGCAACTTTGTGCTGATGGGATGCATCAGCTAAAGTTTCTTGTAGTAAAGTTGGACTAGATGCTCTGGTAAAATGGGATGGTTACTTAGAGCAAATGGTTGTCACATAGACTAGAGGTAGGAAGGACTACAAGCTGGAGAAACTTGAAGCCATAAGTTTGATCATAGTTACTTCACAACTGTAGATTTGGTCCAGAAACTAGGATTTGAAGTTGCACTTATATGAAGTGTTGGATTGGGTTGAAATTTGGTGGACGATGATTTGAGCATATTGAGGCATTGTAAAAATTTCATGTCATTTGGACATGCCAAAATGATACTTCGTTCATAGTGGTCCTCTCTTGACAGAAACTTTCGGAATTTGTTGAGGAAGATTGGCTAGGCAAATGCAGCTGAATTTTGGCATGTGGCAATTTTTTTATATTAAAGAGCACTCAAAAAGTTTTAGGGCAATCAAGAAAAGATAAATAACACTTCCTTCACAAAGTGCCATTGTGGACAGAATGGAAAATGAATATTCCTGAATTATTTTTGAACTAGGCAAAGAAGGGTTTTGACATATTTGTGGAAGATATAATCCAAAGAATTTATGAGAATTTTGTGGGAATTTTTGGAATAACAGAAACATAGGTTGCTTAACAACCTAGGTCAAACAGGATTATTCCTTTAATAAAAAAGAAATATTCTCAAGAAATAAAGATTGGGGTTGGGCTAGAATGGAAATGACATGATCTTGAGAAAGATTTGGGAATGAGGAACCACTTGAGAGCAGAAGGAATGATGATCTTCTCAGGCTTCAAGTCCACAGAACCACTCCGAAACAGAAAACGGAGCAAAAACCAAAGAAATAAAAAAAGCCAAAAATTGGGGTGTTACAGATTTAGCAGAACTTTCCACTCACTTATTTGAGGACATATAATAGATGATTTTTTTTGAAAGATCCAGCAAAATGCTGGCTTGATTCAGATTTAGCAGAAAGCAGCGGAAGAACAACATGGTGAAGATCCGAAGATCAAAAGAGAAAGAAAAAACTGCAGCCATAACACCCACCACAAACAACACGACTACACAACCGAAGCACATATCCTAAGCTAAGCATCACCGCCGCGTCGCGAACAACGCCGATCACCTCCGAAGACAGCAGCAGCTCCAACTACAACTTCCCTTGCCAACGCGCCATCCACCCAGAAAGCAGGGGGTGGATAGCAGGACTTGGTCGATCCCAGGAAGAGCTTCGTCTTGGACTCATCGGTGAATTCGTACATTGCACCTGGAGCTTCACCTTGGACAGCGGCGAGCACCGGAGGAGCGCCGCAAAGAGCTTCCAGGAAATGTCTCCAAACGTGATGCTCCCAACAGAGGAACGATGTCAAACGCGCCGCCATCACGCCGATCCAACGGACCTAGGATTTCGCCCGGAGACAAACCATCATTCGAGCACGAGGAAGATGCCGACACACCTCAGTTGACGCCTCCAAGGAGGAAAATGACACCCACAGGCGCCATCGCCACCGATCTCTGGTCGTGCAGGACTTTCGTCTGTATCGCCGCACACCTTCGCTCATGCCCACAGAAGCTCGTCCATGCAGTCTCGTACCGCCACCGCCGCAGAACCTAGTCATAGAAGCCATGGAGTCATGGTCCACCCCGCCAACGGCGAGCCTACAGTGACCAGATCAGTCCCTGCATCCCGCATCTATCACGGTCGGAGCCGCCTGCTCCAGCATCACAGGACCAACGCGCAGGGCCGGCGCGCGTCCAACACACCACGGATCTGGCCGGGTTCGTCCAGATCCGGCCGCCACACGCCGGAGGGCGCCGCCCCGCCAGCCCGTGCCGAATCCGAGGACTCGCGCCCGCCCGACCCTTCTCCCCTGCCGCAGCGCAGACCTCGAGCCCGCTCGGCGGAGGCCTTCCACAGATCCCGCTGAAGGCACGCGCGCTCCAGCCCGCGCTCGCGCCCGGTGCGACTTTCCGCGCCCTCCGCCCTTCCGCTCGACGCGCCGCCGCCAGCCCCGCCTCGCTCACCAGCACTCCCGCGCCAGAGGAGCTCCTCCATCACAACCACACCGCAGATCTGCGCCCTGCGACCCGCAAGGCCGCGTTGCCGCGCGCCCGCGTCAGATCCGCACCCAGCGCCTCGCGCGCCTGCGCCACCGCGCGCC
>NC_057807.1:35936185-35948852 GCF_018294505.1 Triticum aestivum | reverse complement strand
CACCGCGCGCCCACGCCTCCGTGCGCTGCCTCGCCGGCCAGCGGGGCCGTCCCGAGCGCGCGCAGCCACTCGAGCTCCCGCCGAAAGTTCTGGCCCGCGCCAACACTTCCAGGCGGAAGGAGAAGGGGTCCCGCCGCCGCCCAGCCGCGCGGGCTTTGCCCGGCGACCGTTGCTGGCGGCGGCGAGGGGAGGTAGGGGTGGTAGTTGGTGCTGCTGCCGGCGGCTAGGGTTTGCTCCCGAGCCGCCCGCGGGAGCGATGCGGGGGCTCTAGAATGCATATCATCAAAAGCTTAGATGATTTTTTTTTACTATCAAATCATTTGAGCTACGAAATTCTTTTACCTTCTTCATGGTCCTACAAGATCTCGATATGCACATAATATTCATCAGCTACTTATCTTGCTGTAGCATATTCATTAGCTAATTACGTTGGTGTAGCATGCAAGCAAGCCATTTCACTCAAAGATTGTCTGACGCCGTTTTTACAGGATGGCGGAGGTGGCACGGGGAGGTGAAGGCGGGACGACAATGAGGAAGGGACGGAGGAGCCGCCGCCCACCTGATGGCGTGATACTGGATGGCCCCGTCCAGGAAGGCGAAGGTGCTCCTCCAGGCGCCGAGGTTGTAGTCCAGGAATATGGTGATGGCGGGGGCAAGGGCGACGCCCAAGGAGGTGATGGTGCTACAGTGCGGTCTCACGCACATTGGCGACCCAAAAGGCCGGAGGTTCACGGTCGTGCGGTTCTTGTAGGTTCCTTTATATGTTTTGTGCGGTGCGTGTAAAGAAATTCAAGTTCGGTCATTTATTATAACTAGCAAAAATGTCCCGGGCGTTGCAAGGGGAGAAAAATAATTCTTCCATGTTTAGCTCGTGGGTTCATGCTTTGTCATGAGAGAACAGACACATATGTAATGCTATCAAGATTCATCTTGACCAAAAACTAAATTACCCATTTGTTAAAGTATCATACATGCACAATACATGCATTTGTCTACATAAAGAGTCTAGATGCATAGTTGACTACCCATGCATGGCTATGGAGAAAAAATCAACTGATTGAAACTTTCTCATTTCTCAATTAAACTAGGCACCTCGAGCACCCTGAACTCTTGTCACACAAGCAACATAAATCTACTTTAGTCATGGCCAACGTGGGACAAAAGTCTCTGATGAAAAGAAAAACTATGGATCAAAGGTACTTTGGGACGCTAGTTTGGCAAAGAGTGTATGTACTTTCATTCTTAACATCCTAAATTTTTCCATAGCCCCTTAATTACATATTTCCGAAAACATCATACATCAATATCATGCTTAGCGATCTCAATCGTGGTATTGTCTGAATCTCAATGCAAACGTTCAGAACATGCATCCTACCTATTCCTGCTTCTCAGGTAAACAACTGAACATTGTTGTCATGGTTAGAAATTAAATCAGGTTAAATTAACAATGAAGTGTACAACAGACCAGCCAAAATCTGAGTTTATACATACACTACAATCATTGTGATCATATGCTGGAGTTACCTAAACAAATATTAATAAGCAAAGTAGGCTTGACCAACATATATAGAAACAAAAATACAAAACTACCATAGCACCGCACGTCCTTGCATGTACATACATTTTTACCTAACTAATATTGCGGCTCAAATGCTTATGCCGGTTTTACCTCTTTCTTTTTCCTTTTCTTTGTGAGCAAAGAAAAAAGCTCATCAATCCTCCTTTTCCATCAGGCCAAAGGCCCGTTTGGACGACAAAGCCCACCTGACTAGGATCGCTTTACCCTTCTCTTCTCGCGGTTGATAGCTCCTGCATGAGATCTCCCTTCCCTTATTCTCGCGCTCGATAGCTCCGGTAGGCTGCAGCCGTCGCACCACCGCTCTAGCTTACTCTGTTGGCCTAAACGCAACTCCTCCCTGCTCCTTCCCATGGACGCGGCCAGTCCGTTCTTCTTCTCTGATTCCTTAGCATGAGCCACTTTAATCGGGTCTCACTCCAGTTAATTCCATAATTTTCTCCCCATGGAGAAGTAGACACAATCCTTATTGATTCTATGGGTGGCTTATTGGTATGAACTCATAGATGTATTTAAATTGGTAAGATTTTGCTTAAGAAAGCGAGGCGAGACTGTCTAATAAAGACCAATCTTTCTTTAATACATGAACATAAGCTTGGTCAGTTGGACACTTCCTTCTACTTTGAACAGGAGGTCGGGAGTTTGACTCTGAATATATATTTTTGAGCCGGACTCCATATAGATGCATCATAATTTTTTGCCACCTCGACTGCATGGTTTTTGGGCTGAGGCCCAAACGGCCGACGGATCCCACAAAAATCTGGAAAATCTCGGGAGAAGTCCAACTCACGTGAAAAAACATCAATGTGCGAAAATTTTGACGGATGGACGAAGATACGGATGAAAATTTGGTGGGAAGAAGTGTTCAGCCTTTTTTTTTTTGAGGGAAAGCATTGCTTCATTACTTAACTGTGGTGAGGCATATCGCCCACACGGGCGGGTACATCAGACTCCCAGACCAAGCATTGGTCAGGTTCACAAAGGTGACCAATATTGGCAGGTTCATGTGCCACAGAGTTAGCCGTACGTCTACAGACAGAGATGGAAAAAAAAAAGGAGAACCACAACTTAAGTTGGTATTTCATGTCCTCTAGAGCGACCGCATATGGCGAAGAATCCACCTTGCGCACATCCAGGGCTTCGGCTAGCAGTTGAGAGTCTGTTTCAAACTCCACCCTGATCATGCCTAGCTCGGCTGCGGTTGTGATTGCATGAGCCATGGTGGCAACCTCAGCTGCAAAAGCATCCGCCGTGTGCTCCTGTCGTCCCGCTTGCGCGTGCACCAGAGAGCCATCGGCCACCCTTGATGCAATGCCCCATCCTGAGTGCTGCTGTCCCGGAACGATCAAGCCATCCACATTGATTTTATAGCCGTCTGCTTTAGGTGGCCGCCACTTTTCAGGTTTCGGCCCTTGGCCCATGGAGGAGAAGATCTCCACGTACTCGAGGACACTGCCTCTTGTTCTTCTTGCCACTTCCGCCGGTGGGAGAGGTAACTCACCCTCCCTCGCCTTGTTTCTATTTGCCCACCAAAGCCACCAGAAGGTAAGTATATGCAGCCTTTTATTTTCATGCAACCCCCAAATGTAGTCAAACATTGCATGCACACCCTCAATCTTTTCCAGTTCAATCCTTTCCTTTTGCGGAGCAAGATCCCGCCAAACCTCCTTTGCAATCTTACATTTGAGGAACAGGTGAGCCCCATCCTCCTCCCCTCTGCTACAGAATAAACATTTTGTATCTTCGATGGGAATCCCTCTTCGTGCAACTGTAGTACGTAGCGCAAGGGATTCATGTTTAAGCCTCCACACGAACATTTGTATGTTCCTTGGGCAAGGGAGCTTCCAAATTCTCTTCCATGAGTCGTCCGTTGTACTATTCAGATTTCCAGGAACCATGGAGCTCGCTCCAGCCCCTCCGTCCTTCCGTATTTTCTCAAGCTGAACATATAGCTTATATGCACTCTTCACCGAATGGGCTCCTTTAGTATCATACTGCCACGCCATGAAGTCTTGGGCACCATCTCTGAGAGGGATATGGAGAATGTGTGCCATATCATCAGGCCAAAACGTATCCCGCACCAACTGCTCATCCCATGAGGATGAATATGGATCAATAAGCTCACTAACACGCTGTAGGAGGCATTGTCCTCGAGGTGTGATCACGGTTCTTGACCATGGCCGTGGAATCCAAGGATCCGTCCATATGTTAACATCTGCACCATCTCCAATCCTCCATATGCAGCCCTCTCGGACTAGTTGTGCTCCGTGAAGCAAGCTCCGCCAAGCGTAGGAAATGCCCGCACCGGGTTGGGCCTCAAGTAGCCGACCATCTGGGTAGTACTTGGCCTTCAAGATATGTGCGCAAAGCGAGTCTGGGTGTTGTATCAACCTCCAAGCCCGACGGGACAGCATAGCCACATTGAACACACGCATATCCCGGAAGCCAAGTCCTCCATGGGCCTTTGGCAACGTCAGTTTGTTCCATCCAATCCAGTGTGGCGTGTGTTCCTTGTCTTGCTGACTCCACCAGTAGGTCCCAATCAGCGAGCTAAGCTCATCACAGAAGGTCTTTGTCAGGTAGAAGCAGGACATAGCGAAGGTGGGTATAGCCTGAGCCACCGACGTGACCAGCGTTTCCTTCCCTGTCTTCGCGATGAGCCTCTCCTTCCATCCATAAACCTTCCCCGATATCGCATTCTTCACAAACGCAAACGCCTTCTTCCTCGACATCCCTACGTGGACTGGCAGACCGAGGTATTTTTCATTCCAGTTCTCACTATGGATCTGCAAAGTATCCTTCACACCTTGCCTTTCAAGTGCGCTAGTGTTCGGACTAAACATGACCGTAGACTTCTCCAAGTTTATACATTGTCCCAAACAACTCTCATAGAGATCCAGAACCCCTCTCAATGCTTCAGCCTCCTCCCTCTTCGCCTTAAGCAAAAGAACTGAGTCATCTACGAACAAGAGATGCGAAACCACCGGTGCAGCTGGACAAATCTTGACACCACCGATCCGTCCATTAGCTTCAGCATCATGAAGCAGGGTTGACAACCCTTCAACGCAAATGACGAAGAGATACGGTGACGACGGATCTCCCTGGCATAGACCCCGAGTGGGGGTGAACTGCTGAGTTAACTCGCCATTGATCTTTATTTGGTATCGCACAGTAGTTACACATTTCATCACCAGATCAACCCAGCTTATACCGAACCCAAGCTTGAGGAGCATAGCCCGCAAAAATTCCCACTCCACGCGATCATAGGCTTTGCTCATATTCGCCTTCACTGCCGCAATACCTTCACCTCCTTTCCTCTTGTTAAGCAAAACATGCGATAGCTCATATGCGATAAGCACATTGTCGGTGACGAGGCGCCCGGGAACAAAGGCACTTTGGTTGTCTGAAATAATATCCGGGAGCACAAGTTTGAGCCTATTGGCAATCACTTTCGAACAAAGCTTATAGACTACATTGCATAGGCTGATGGGACGCAAATCTTTGATCCTATTCGGGTTTTTCACTTTGGGTATGAGGACGACGACCGTGTCATTCCACCCGTCCGGCATCTGGCCTCCCTTTAGGATTGAGATCACCTCATCAATCACTTTGTCACCCATGAAATGCCAATGTTTTTTGTATACAATTGAGGGCATCCCATCGGGGCCCGGGGCTTTGAGATCCCCAATGTGGTCGAGCGCCGCTTTGACCTCTTCTCTAGACACTTCCCTTCGAGAATATTCCTCATGGCCTCAGTAACAAGAGGCTGCACTTTGATGAGAAGCTCGTTCAAGCGGTTACAACCATTGGAGGAGAAGAGGTCCTAAAAAAAGAAAGCACATAGTTATTTAAACCTTCTCCCGCCTTCACTTCTGACCCATCATCCTTCCTATTAGCTTTCTTCCTTGCCGACGCCACCGCCATAAAATATCGTGTACACCTTTTATTATTAGGGAAATGCATGTGTGTTGCAATGGGGGAAAGAATATCCCGGCACAACGACGCCCTTCTACTAAAAGAATACATCATGCAAGGCTCGAGGATCGGGCTATAGAAATATGGTAGGCATAAAGGAAAATTTTGAACATATGTAAGAATGGGATAAGTACTTTTAAAAGGCCATTTAGAAAATAATAATATTGAAGGTCTAATTTCCTAAGAACATTTACGTTGCTGTCATTTTTAGTCTAAAGTTGCTTCTAAGCTACATGTTCTAACTCCTAATCAAACATAAGCCCAACAAAGTGACACGAAAAATTGACGTTGGCCAAGTCTCCATCAATGGTCACGTCCGTTCTTATTCCGCGAGTAGGTCGCTATCTAGCAACCTAGCTAACGCATACCCTCCAGCGCGCCTGTCCACAGTATAGGCCGACTCAGTCTGGTTTTTCCCACCCGGTTTTGGAAGGTTCAAGAATGCTTCCACGAACTGGTTCCCTTCTTATTTTTCTTTGTTATTTCTTCTGATTTTTCATTATTTTTATATTTCTTTTTTTCCTTTCCCCCTTATTTATTTTCATTTTTTTTCCACTTTCGTATTTTTCAAGTTCGTTTTTTATTTTATTTTTCTTTTCAATTTTTGCGAACATCATTTTCCAATTCAAGAACTTTTTTCACATCATAAACATTTTTTCAAATCATGAACATATTTTAAATTTGTGAATAGTTTTTATGAAACCATGAACAGTTTCAAATTTGGAAACATTTTTTCAATTATTACAAACATTGTTTTTGGAAATTCTGAACATTGTTATGAATCGCTGAACATTTTTTGAGTTGATGCAGATTTTTTGACTCGATGCAATTTTCAAAAACTTGTGAACATTTTATTTGAATCTGTGAATATTCTTAGAATTGATGAACACTTTATCTGATTGAAATTCATGTACATTTTTTGTTTGATGATTTTTTAAAATGCATGAACCTTTTTTTATTCAAGACAATTTTATTTTTCTGAACGTTGTTTTAAAAATTTGTGAAGATTCACGAAAATTTTGTTCAAATTCACGAAAAAAATCAACATTTTTTTCTGCAATTTTTTCCAAAATTCACATCTTGTTTGGAAATTTTGATTTTTTCTGAATTATTTTAAAGACGAAAATCAAAAACAGAAAAAAGGATAACAATGAAACAAAAATATAGGGATCGTCCGTCCTCACTCATGGGCTGGCCCAATAGGCACGCAGGTTGGACGGACTCAATAACCTAAAGTTCCTACCTATCACCAGAAACAATGTCCTATCCAGCCGTTGGCCCCCCAGGGGGCGCGTAAAATCGCCGCCTCGGGGCGAGCCGGCGCTAAAAATCGGCGTGGGGGCGAGTGGGTTTCCAGCCGTCGACCCCAGGGCCGCTCTTAGACGTTGTTTATATTTTTTAAAGGAGTATTCGGCAAAGTTCGGCAAATTGGACAAATTATTCGGCTAAAATTCGGCTAACCGGGCATATATTTGACGTGTTTGACATTTTACATAGCAAAGTTATTTTTTTTAAAAAGTCGCAACTACAACTACGGGCAGAAGAAGTCGATGAGCGCGGCGAAGTCGCGGACGTCGCCGCCATCCTCGCAGTCATCGTCAGCGGCCTTCTCCTCCTTGACGCGGCCGCCCCTGCTGGAATCCTGCCCGGAGCCCTGGCGGACCGGTGGCGGCGCGCGGCGCGTCGTCGTCGTTCGACGACGTCTCCCTCGTCGCGGCCCCGGCGCCGAGCTTCAAACTGCTCTAGGGTGCGGCACTGGCTCTCCATCTCCATTTGCACCTAGTCATCGCGCGCCCATTTCAACGCTGCCGCGTCATCGAGCTCCCCAGCGCCGGGCTTCGTCTTCACGGCGGGGAGCCCAGGCTCTGTTTTCACAGCAGCGAGCCCCGACTCCGTCTTCGGTTCGACAAAGCCCGGAGGAGTTGAGGAGGAGGCGCGCCGGCCGCCCTCATTGATGACGATCTCGGCGCTGCCAGTGCGCCGGCCGAGCGGCGTCTCCGCTGCGGGCTCGGCCTTGACGGCGAACATCGTCGGCGAGCCGGAGAAATGGGAAGAGGAGCGGGAGGAGGAGTGAGAGGAGGAAGTCGGGGAGGAGCCTTACCTCCTGGGAATCCATTGCCCACCGCTCCGGCGGGGGACCGGGACGGCCGCCGCGGTAGGGTATGCCAGCGGCGGGTCATTGCCACCCTCGAGGTACTTCAGCACGTCATGGAGCGTGCGGCCGGGGGCGCCCCACCATACGCGGCGCCCCTCGTTGTTCTTGACGCCACCCACCACCGGCGCCCCGTTGGTGGATGCGAGCCTCTGTTCCTGGCGGTGCTGGAAGTACGCCGCCATGATGCGTGGTTGTCGGCAGCGTGCTGGGGGAGGGTGCTCTGCTCCTCTGTCAGGGAGGCTCGCACGCGGTCGACCTCGGCGGCGAAGATGGCGGGGCGCGCCTCGACGTCGGGCATCGGGGGAACGGGGACGCCCCTGTTGCCGAGCCTCCACCCCGTCGGCACGGCGTGCATGTCTGGTGGAGCCGGGATGTTTGCCTCAAAGAGCAGCCAGGCCTCCCACTCGTGGAGCGAGCGGCGGCCGCTTGGGAGAGGGGGAGAGGGGAGGGAAGAAGCGTCGGTGGGCAGCTGCGCACGGGGAGAGAGGTAGAGCTCGGCGGCGGTCGGCGGGCTGTTGTGGGCTGGTGTGGCCAGAGGCGAGGGAGGCCACTGGTTTATATAGCCCCGCGACGTGTGTACGCGTAGCGGGAGGGGAGGCGTCGCCGCGCCGCCCGTGACGCGCCGCCGGTGATGAGGAATCAATGGCAAGGCTGACCGGCGGCAGCCTTGCCATTGATTCCACGCGGGAAACCGAGGCGTTCCGACGACGACGACGAGGCACGCATCGCTGACAGGACATGCCTGCGGCTTTTTCACGCCAAACCCGCTCGCCTCGGTGCCCCCGGGCGCCCCTAGCGCGCCGGGTTCGGCCTGGGTCCGTCGGCACTAATTTCAACCCAAACCGGCGAAAAACGGGCTCCTGGAAACGCGACTGGGCTGTTTTTTCGGCACCGGCACGAAAAAATCGCCTAGGGAGCCGTGTTGGAGGCACGGCTGGAGATGCTCTTAGAGCATCTCCAATAGATGGTCCAAATTTTGACGGTTCAAAAGCATTTGGACCATCTATTGGGGATGCTCTTAGTTGGTTTGTGTGGTTAGGCTTCAACCATACAAGGTTCGATTCCTGGCGACGGCAATTTTTGTTAGCTCGAACGGACTAATACTGATGAAAGACGTACGCAAAAAATTAATTGGACGAAAAAGGTGGAAAAACAATTTTTTCTTTAATATTAGGTATGTATATAGATATAGATAAAGAAAATGAAGAATACTAGAGAAGTACAACCTTCATCCTATAGTGTCAAAAAACGTTTTACACTACTAGGTAAATGCCCGTGCGTTGTAACGGGAGCATATATTATTATTCTAATGGTTTAACAACAATCGTATCTCAATGCTACTCTTCTTCTTCGCCCATTCTTCATATCTCCACCTCTGTCAATGACGCGTCGGCTCTCGATCCCTCCTGCATCCCATCCAAACACACATTTTAATTTTTCTTAGATGACAGTGCCTCATATTTGCTTTCTATATTGGGCATCCAACCAAAGCACGTCCCTGTATTACCAAAAGGATCATGGAAATCGACCAAACCATGGTCACATGAGAAACCATGTTCCAGTAGCTTAAAGTTTAACTGCTTGATTGAGTCATTTATTTCCGTTATCCATTTTCTTTAATCATGGAAGAATAATTAATTTGACCTTGCTTTTTAAGCAGAATCTATTAATTTCGGGAGAAAAAAAATGTACACTATGTTGGCATGCTTCAAGGTAGATTTATAACAGATATTACCAAAATCTGGTAATGTATGTAGATTTGTTCTGGGGATCGAAAAGTAGTAAAATATAAAGAATAAGAGAATCAGCATAGTAATACACATGTATGGAGTTGACATAAGTATTAGCGGTCTATAACTCCAGTATGGAGGCAGCGGCATAATCGAACATTTGTGAGAAGATTGCACAATATTGTCAAGTTTCTTACGGGTCATATTAATTTGACCTTTCTTCTTGGTTTTACATGTTTATAAACTGAAACAACTTGAACATTTGTTTCAAATGCATGGTATTCGATAGTCTACTGGATGCACAACAAAAAGCCACATTATATCGTCAATGCACTTTGATGGTTACCCAAAAATGTACAATGGTAGTCTGAAATTGCATTGGCGTTCGCATCACTCAGCAAATCCATGTTGGGATCCATTGTTCTGCCAAACAACAAGCACTACATAACACATTAGAACTCTCTCTCTCTCTCTCCCTCCAGGGGCGGATTCAGATTGGAAACTACCCGGTGTCCACATAGAAGAATGCATGCCTACATGTCAAATAATTCAATGATCTACACACTAAATCAATGGATTACATTAAGCAAGTTCAAATTGGACCCGGTGCCGGTGACACCGGCTAGCTCTACATAGCTACGCCCCTGTCTCCCTCCCTCCCTCCCTCTCTTCCTAATTTATCTCATCAGCAACGTAGCATAGAAAATGTCATTTCATCTCTCAGCCTGATATCTTTCTCACTTCCGCTGCTCTATCTCACAACAGTACAGTAGTAGTAGCTGGACGCACAAAAGAATCTCTCTCTCTCCGCTCTCCCTTCCCATTTCCAACGCAGCGGCGTTCCTGCCCCGCTACAACATCGTGCTGTCCTGCCCCAGGGGCACCCCGTATCCCTGTCGTTCCCCACTCCAACGCCGCCCACTATCCCATGTTCCCCGCCGCACCCGTTTGGCACCTACGTGTGCGAGCAAAGGAGTCAAGTACTCCAGCAACCACGCCACCATGTGCAGCAGCGCGGTGGCCTACCTCGGTTCGCGTCCTTGTACGAGGAGCAGCCGACCCACAACCCCGTCGGGCTCCTACGGAGGGAGCCGAGCTAAGGGACAGAGGGAGCGAGTTGGGCGGCAACCTTCGTTTGGCGCAGCGGATGGCACCACCAAGGCGAAGCGACGACCTCGTCTAGGACACATCTTGGAGGCGAGGAGGCTGGACTGTAGCTGCAGGAACGCGATTGCTCCTGTCTACTCGCTCGCCTTGTGGTGTCATGGACAGAAGGTGTCCTCGAAGACAACCAACCGGGCATTTGCTGCCGCCATACCCATAAACCGAGCCACCCTGGGGCACACTGGAGCAACATGGGAAGAGAGGAAGAATATGGCCACGTCGCCGCTAGATCCACAACAACCACCGATGTCTTCCATCATTGGGAAGAGAGGGACGGAGTCACGGAGAGAGAGTCGCTGGTTCGGAGGGGGGAGCGGCGGCGGCGGCTTCATGAGTGGGGTATGGGAGGTGTACTCGGATGGGTATATGTGGCGGCGGTGCTGGGGCGAGGAGGCTGCGCCTACGACGAAGATGGGAGGGAGGCCGTCGAATCAGATCGGACGAGAGATTGTGTCCCGATAATTTAGGACGCGGTGATTGTGCGTAGGAAAAACCGGACGAGAGGACGGACGAAGAGACGACGTAAGAGGGGATACGGAACCTTACGGTTATTTTAAGTAGTAGAGATAAGACAGAGGTAGTAGTAAAGAAAGATAAAATACAATACTAAATATATTAGGCTCGTAACGAAAGTCTGCCACCAAGGTGATCGCTAGTTGGGTGACATATCAATCTCGTTATGAAGTAATTACGGAAGGCGAACGATCGGTGGCAGAAAAAGAATTCTCGATTTTTTCTCAAACGGAATTGGAAGTAATTCCCAACAATTAAGGCAAATCAAATACTACTATTTCCTCTGTCTCACAATATAAGAACATTTTAGACACTAATATAGTATAAAAAATGTTCTTATATTATAGGATGGAGGGAGTAATAATTAGCTGGAGGGGATTTTGGGAATGCATGGTTTTCATTAGGCTATATATAAATAAAGAAAATGAAGAATAGTAGAGAAGTACAACCTCCATCCTATAGTGTCAAAAAAACGTTTTACATTATGAGACGGAGGTAATAGTACAGAAAGATAAAATACAATACTAGACATATTAGGCTCGTAACGAAAGTCTGCCACCAAGGTGATCGCTGGTTGGGTGACATATTAATCTCGTTATGAAGTAATTACGGGAGGCGAACGGTGGGTGGTAGAAAAAGAATTCTCGATTTTTTTCTCAAGCGGAATTGGAAGTAAATCCCGACAATTAAGGCAAATCAAATACTACTACTCGCTCCGTCTCACAATATAAGAACATTTTTACACTAGTGCAACGTAAAAAATGTTTTTATATTATGGGACGGTGGGAGAAGTAATTAGCTGGAGGGGATTTTGGGAATGCATGGTTTTTCATTAGGCACTGAGTTGGACTCGATGTTACTCTCACGATGGCTAGTCTTATACTTCGAAATTAATTAGCAGAGAAATCAAATACTTCTATTAGCATTAGTTAGCAGAAGATTAATCGGCAATTAATACCGTCCTAGGAAATTACCTTTTCTTAGTACTAGCAGATGTCCAGAAATAATTTTTGCCTAATCTTCCGAGGCTATATATATGGCGTGGCATAGCCTATTTTGATGTGCATCTGATCTATTATTAGTATTAGTATTGTACGCTCGCTTACTAGCCTTTGTGATCGTTTATTCTCCAAGACAGGACCAAGACATGGGTAGTGTCGTCAAGGTGTCAATCACTACTGGAATCAG
This sequence comes from Triticum aestivum, assembly GCF_018294505.1. Classification (NCBI taxonomy): domain Eukaryota; kingdom Viridiplantae; phylum Streptophyta; class Magnoliopsida; order Poales; family Poaceae; genus Triticum; species Triticum aestivum. Next base: position 35,936,551 of record NC_057807.1, on the reverse strand, counting down.
CTACTTTGCCATCTGTCAGCTCTTTGCCGTTAGCTAGCATCAGCTACTCGAAAGCAGACGGTAAAGAACTGGCTGATAGCAGCCTGTTCTTTGCCGTCCGCTAGCGGACGGCAAAGAGGGAGGGGGGCCCCACTGAGGAGCTGGTTAAAAAATACTTAACGTCCCCCCGCTTTGCCGTCCGCCGCAGACGGCAAATATGAACAAAAGCGGACGACAAAGGAAGGCGGACGGCAAAGGCTACCCTAACTAACCTAACTAACGGCCGAGCCCCCTCCCCCGCCCGTTACTCATCTCTCTCCCTCGACCTCCTCTGCCCCCGCCCCCGCCCCCGCCGCCCGGCGCCGCCCCCGCCACCGCCCCCCGCCG
>NC_057807.1:35822822-35935382 GCF_018294505.1 Triticum aestivum | reverse complement strand
ACACCACACCCCGACACCTGACCCCGACACCCTGACCCCGACACCCCGACCCCGACACCACACCTCAACACACAGACCACGACACCACACCCCGACACTCCGACCCCGACACGATACCCTGACCCCAAAACAGCACCCTAACACCGACATGACACCCCGACCCCCTAAACCTCCCGAGAAGGTGCTCTTTGGCCTTCCAGAGGCCGACGGGGTTATATATTGGTGAATTATTAGTTAGGTCATATATTTTTTGATTTTGTTATGAAAAACATCATATATAATTGTGTTGATCGGGTAGATTTAAATGTGCATTTGTTTCATCGCTGCAAGGTTTGGTGTTCGAGACCTCGCCGTGCGTTTGACGAGCTCTGCCCCTTCGTTCGTGGGTGAGCACAAATGACATGTCCTTCTCCCCCATTAATTATTTGCACAAATGACATGAAATTTGGTAACTAGCTATATATGTGTCTTGAATCATCAGTATGCGTAACCAATATGTGTCTCCCGTTCAAAAGCGTCATAGTTATAAATATCCATGCATTTGCATATTTATAACCTTGATTCTTTCGAATTGTCCAATGCTATCCATGGACAGCCCGAGTATGTGTAGATTGGGTTCGTTTTCCCATATGCTTTGCTCCGGATCCGACGCATAAATTTCGTCAGTGCCTCCCCTGTTGTTCTCCGGGTACACATCCTCTTTGTTTATTGCAGAGATGTGTATCAGGAGAACAACGGGGAGGTGCTGCCGAAATTTTGCGTCGGATCCGGAGCATAGCTTGGGAAAATGAACCCAATCTACACATACTCGGGTGGGATTAGGACCTATCATTACCTATTAGAGTGTAGGTTGCATGGACATAATAAAATTGACAAAGTAGATCAACTGATAAATATATACATGGTGAATTATATATATAATTGTTGTGTGTCCAGTAGCTCTGAAAATCAAGATGAGTGATCGTGTGTGTGTATACCGGTCACACTGGTCAGAACAAATGGAGCGCTGAATGGTTCACAAAAACCAAGGGGTTTGTGCAAGCTGCATTTGCAAATGGCCAGAGGAAAACTTGGTGCCCCTGTTTCCGATGCGGCAATTGGGAAAAGAGGACAGAGGCTGAAATGGGTAAACACCTGCAGAAGAATGGTTTTACGCCCGATTATACGGTGTGGACATTTCATGGTGAGTCTGCCCAACGTGACCGAGCTGAGGTGGATCATCGTCGCACCGACGAGCATGGTACCGGGATGGAAAACATGGTGCAAGACTATGATGATGCTCGGGATTCGGACGAGGAGATGGAGGAATCTGCAAAGGCCTTCAATGAAATGTTGGAGTCTTCAAAACGTCCGCTCCACGAGCACACTGAGCTTTGTCAGTTGGATGCCATCTCATAAGTAATGGCTTTGAAGGCTCAGTTCAACTTGGGCAGAGAATGCTATGACGCAATTATGATAGTATTTGGACACTTTCTATCCAAAGGCCATGTAATGCCTGCAAACCTGTACCAGTCGGACAAAATCCTCCGTGCACTGAAGATGCCCTATGAGAAGATACATGCCTGTGAGAAAGGATGTGCCTTATTTAGGCTTGATATGTGGACTTGAACTATTGTCCCATTTGCAAGTGTTCCAGGTATAAAGTGGTAGACAACGGTATGGATGAGAAGACACAAACCAAAATCCCTGTTAGTGTTCTTTGGTATATGCCAATCGTACCAAGACTTCAACATCTTTTCATGGCCGAAGAGACGGCCAGACAGATGACATGGCACAAAACAGGCAAAAGAACCGAACTAGATGCAGATGGTAATCTAATGATGGTACACACATCGGATGGTGTTGCGTGGAAAAAGCTTGATGAATTACATGTTGACAAAGCGGCAGATCCGAGGCATCCTCGAGTCGGCATCCTCGAGAAAAATGTAAAAATAAACGTAGAATTGAAGCGTCTATGGCTGAGGCATTCATTCATCACTGAGGAGGCGGCAAACTTCGTGACATCACACTACGAAACTAAAAATCGTCATTTGCATAATCCGAAGCCTCGGTATAATGCTGACGAGCCTAAAAAGGGTGGATCCAACCTCAGCCTATTCAAAGGCAATCTCGCACCAGCCAGTGTTTCAAATCCAGTATCTTTGGATAACGAAGAATGGCGAACCATTTCGTTGTATATCTTCAACAACCTGATAGAAGTGCGGCCGTACATCGAGTAAGTTCTCGGTACATTGTTTCGCAACTTCTATTTCCTTTGAACTGCTCTTATTCTTGGATATTTCATACAGTCGATACGTCGCCCTATTCTCATATGGAGCGGTGATCCAAAAGGATTTCGTCGAAGAGTATGAGCTTCTCGCAAAGCAAGGAGGCGGCTATCCCGGTTTCATCTCTTGGTTCAAACAAACGGTAAATTCTATTAGACAATTTCATTTCATTCGCTAATTTGTGCGTAATGCAACAATCCTTTCATATTAAACTTGTAGGCTAATTCAGAGTCTATGGACGCCGAATTGCGACAAGTCGCTAATGGTTTTGACTATAAGGTCCATTCATTTGACAAATACGACATCAACGGGTATCGTTTTCGTACCTATGGCAAAGAGCTATCTATGGCCGACCGAAAGTCTACAAATTGTTGTGTATCTGCTATCGGTGAAGGAGGTACCGAGTATTATGGGAGAGTTGAAGTAATTTATGAACTTCTATTCTATGGTGAAAACCCACCGAATGTCATAGTCTTCAAATGTTATTGGTTTCAGCCGAAGGAGACTAGAAGGACTCATGAACATATAGGGCTAGTTGAAATCAACCAAAGCACCCATTTAGATGTTCCTGATGTCTATATTATGGCTCAACAGGCGACCCAAGTATTCTATCTACCCTGGGCCTGCCAAACTAATTCAAATCTGAAAGGTTGGGATGTCGTTTATGAAGTGCCGCCACGTGCTAGACTATCTCCCCCAAAGAAAGAGGATTATGAACCTCACATTAACCCAGACACATATGAAGGAGAATTCTTCCAAGAGACACGTCTTTCCAAAAAGCGTTTCAAGAACCGGTATACTTCACCCCAAAACATTGAAGTAGACAGCGATAGTGAATCCCACATCACCCCAGAGGAGGAACAAGAAGAGCCGGAACAAGAAGAGGTTACTGCTGCGGACGACCTTTCAATGCTTGATCGATTACGTAAAGGTGGCCTTCCACATGTTGATGCCACTGAACCCTATGAGCCCGTCATTGATTATAGTGATGATGATGATTATGCATTTATTGATGATACTGATCGAGATTATTAGTAGTGTCAGGTATTCAATTTTTTTATGTTGTACTTGATGATGATACACTTAAATGATATACATATTATTATTCATGTCGGTATTTTTTTATGTTGTACTAATTTCGTTTACTCTTTGTCATGGCAAGTGTTGAAAGATGGAAGGGGAGCCGACTGAGGCCAAGGACAAACGTGCCCAAATTGAAGGTGTGCCACACCATCAAGGTAGCTCCAGCTTATATCAGTTCGGGCGGAATTGGTTAATGTGGTTTGCTTCATTATTAATGCAATTCATTCATTATGCTAGCTTGAGCCCTTTAATTACTAATTTACTTTGTTTCTCTCTTTCAGGCATGCTACAATAAGACGGATAAGGTGCCAGAGGGGTACGACCTGTATGCCAAGGCCCACGCTGCATCTTACAAGCAAGTCAAGGGGAAGGCGAGGAAAGGGGAGGAGTTTAACCCGAGCCAGATCCCCTACAATCCAGAGCAGGTGATGATATCTAGTGTCGGGAGGTCCCGTGGCTCCATAGCCATTGATCCAGAGATTGCTCCTGAGACCACGGTGAGTTTAATTTGAATGGACGTTACTTGCTAGTCTTAACATTTAAGTGTCATCATGCTAACGAAACATTGGAAATGATCTTTGGTGCAACGTTACTCCACACAAGCATCACACGATCCTTCTCCAGCTACTGGCCTGAGCCAGCCCGCTCCCACACCTCCATGATCAAGGTAAGTTTCTCTAGTTTTTTGCTTAACAAATGCATAAAGACCTAGACTTAGCTTTATTTCATCTAATATGCTTACCTTAATGACCTATACGTAGCTTCTTTTCCTGCAAAATGACTTAATAAGCTTACTGACCTCCAAAACCAGCCATTTTACCTAAGTTAGCTCTAAAACGATCTATACTTAGCTTTGTTTCCTCCAAAATGACCTAAGTTAGTTATAATATGCTTAGTTAACTAGGTTTGCTCAATAATGACATGTACTTACCTTACTTATGTAAAAAAACAGCATAATTAACTTAGTTAGCTCATAAACGATCCATTTTACCTACATTAGCTCTAAAATGATGCATTTTACCTAAGTTAGCTCATAAACGATCCATTTCAACTAAGTTACCTCACAAACAATGGCGTGCTTCTTCTTCTAGTCACCTTTTCCTAACTTTCTTATTTGCCATTTTACAGATTTCATTCACTTCTCGAAAGCTAGCTTACTATGATGGAGTGCTTGTTTTTAATTTCATTCTCTTCTAGTATTCTTCTAGCTTGCTACGATGGAACTTGCTATCTTGATGAAACTTTGCATTGTAATATGTATGTGCGACTTTGCTATCTTGATGGAACTTGCTATGTATGAGTGGATGGAACTATATATGTATGTACGATGAAACTTATGTGCTGTTAAATAGCTCTATGAAATATATCTATATATGTCATATATATTTGCTGTGAAAATTGTTGGATTTAAAAAAAACAGAAAAAAAGAGCCAATATGCAGGCTCTTTGCCGTCAACCACCAACGGCAAAGGTCTCTTTGCCATCAGCAGCGGACGGCAAAGAGGCCACGTGGCAGGCAACTGTGCTTCCTGGAAGGCTGACCTATTTGGTCAGTTTGCCAACAGTGGCTGACGGCAAAGAGAAAAGAACTTTGCCTACAACGACGGATGTCAAAGGCCTTCCGATGTTTGTCGTCAGCGGCCGACGGCAAAGGCTTGCCGTTAACCACCTAACGGAGTAACAGCGCAATTATTGCCGTCAGTATTCTTTGCCGTCGTCAGCTGATGGCAAAGGACCCTTTGCCGTCAGCCGCCCGAAGCGGACGGCAATGTAGCTCTTTGCCGTCCCGTACGTTGCCGTCCACTTTTGCCGCACGCGGCGGACGGCAAAGACCTTTGCCGTCCGCCATCCGTGCCTTTGCCGTCCGCTGTGGCTGATGGCAAAGTAGCTGAATCCTGTAGTGAATCCTGCTATGCATGTTACTGCTCGCTCCACTTCTCTTTGCTCCAGGTAAGCGACCTACGTCTGCAAATTTCATACTGTACCTAGAACCATGCGTTTGCCATCCAAACATGAACTTTTACTCCATTACACATCCATCTATTTTGCTTTTGTGGATCATTATATTGCAGGGCCTCATCTTTTTTTCATACACCATGCATGTTATGGTGGTTGTTTTGTAGGATCGGAAGCCGATACCTGCACAAAATACAGCGATAGCTATCAGGGGCGTCCATGCCGTGACGATCCATGTCTTCAGGGCTGTAAAAAGGATGGTTTTACCCAAGGGCGGTGCCGCCTGGCCTACCTAACAATCGTATGTATCTGCGAAAAAGAATGTTGAATAAGAACATGTAGCAACCGCCGTGGGATGTGTGATGTGTCAAATAATATACTCCCTCCGTCCGAAAATACTTGTCATCAAAATTAATAAAAAAAATGTATCTCAAACTAAAATACATCTAGATACATCCTCTTCTATCCATTTTGATGACAAGCATTTTCGGACGGAGGGAGTAGCTCTGTGGTACACTGAGTTGACGATGATCAATAACACGAGTTGAGGCTTTACCAAATATTATTATATTCTAGAAAAACAATTTGGTTCCTTCGTCAAGCTTCCCAGCTTCTTCCTGTCGTCAACATGGTTTTTTTTCCCACCGAAATAGTATGATCGTGAACCTACTTAATTACCTTTTCATACTGTCCAGCCGGGCGCTTGCCGATCCATTTTGGCTGTAGGCTCACTCATATGGTTCTGAGCCACTGCACTCGACGCCTCCTCCGCGAAGATTGGTAGCCTATTTTTGCCCTTGCTCCAAGTCCTCCAAGATCACATTGGTCTATGGTGGAATGCTCTGCCCGCCATGCATCAGTTTCCTTCTCCGTTAGTGTCACATAACATTTCAGATCGATCTTCTCTTTCTCTGGAGCCCAGTTGCCCGACGGACCCCAAAAGTAGAGTTTGTCCCTCCGCCGCCGGCGATTCTGATTCTTGCTGCTGCTCCACGCCTCCTCCGCCATTGCCGAGCTGCCCTCCATTGGAACCGGATCCAATCAACCCTCTTTCCCCAGGCCATCAACTAGACCGGAAGTATAGAATCCCTCTTTGCCAAGGAAGCAAGCCACTATGAAGATGCGTATGTATGCTGCTGCTGCGCCAACAAGAAAAGAAGCTTCTTTCTTCTTTCCCCCTCCTCGTCTACTCTTCCCTGGAGGATGGATGCGCCGCCAAGAAGGAAAGGATCGCACTCCATGGCCCGGCTTTATCTCTCTTTCTCCACCGTGCTTCCTTCCCCATCTGAAGCCACAGCGGAGGCGAATGTGACGGCATCCCTCCTTCCTGGTAATTTCTTTTGTCCTTCTTCTTCTTATTATCAGTCTGCTCTGGTGCTGGATCTATCACACCCTCTGAATAACCGGAACATTTGGCCATCTGCTAATTGTAGTTTGTGAATCGTAAATTATCCTTCTTATTACTCTGCTCTAGTGGCCATTTGCTAATTAGTTTGTCAATTGTAAATTATCGTTCTGGTCTGCCATTTTGCAGATCTCTCAAGTTCAGTCGCTTGGCGTCGAGGCTGCGTTCCTCGCTCTTGGATACCAACCCCATTTTGGTCGCTCACGAAGCTGCCGTCGACAACAACACCAGGTATATGCTCTGTTTCCTCTCTGTTATTTGCCTCTTCAGATTTAGCTCAAGGCCAGCCATTGATTGGTCCAACTGATCTTGTTTGCAGTACAGCCTCTATCCGTAAAAACTAGTTGAATTGATCTACAGAAACATCCAGTAAAATGGAGGGGACGGCCATCAGCATCGGCAAGTCCGTGTTGAGCGGGGCGCTCAACTACGCCCAGTCGGCTGTGGCCCAGGAGGTCGCTCTGCAGCTTGGTGTCCAGAGTGACCATTCCTTCATCAGGGGTGAGCTCGAGATGATGCAGTCATTCCTGATGGCTGCACACGGCGAGCGAGACGACAATAAGGTGGTCAAGACTTGGGTGAAACAAGTCCGCGACGTGTCCTACTCTGTCGAGGACTGCCTCCTGGATATTGCTGTCCGTCTGGAGAAGCAGTCTTGGTGGTGTCTCTCTCGCAAGGTGCTAGCTCGTCGTTATGTGGCAAACCAGATGAAGGACCTCAGAGCTGAGGTGGAGGAGGTCAGCCAGAGGAACCAACGGTACCACCTCATCAAGGGCTCTAGCTCCAAGCCTACCTATGCTGTTGGGCAGCCTATCATGTCGAGCGCGACGATGTCTGCCGCCTATGATGCAAGGCTGCGGCGGCATAAAGCAAAAATGGATCTTGTTGAGTTGATCAATTACAAGGATAATGCACTTCAAGTGATAGCGTTGTGGGGCACGAGTAGCACTGATCTGGGGGAGATATCCATCATCAAAAGTGCTTATGAAGATCCCATGATACACAACAATTTTGATTGTTGTGCTTGGATCACATTGATGTGTCCTTTCAGTCAGACAGACTTCATTCGAAGCATTGTTAGGCAAATCTGTGTTAATTCTCTTCAAAAGACAGGAGAGGAAGGGAAAACCACTATTGGGGCCCAAGTTTTGAAGATGATGGCAACGACAAAAGAAGATGATTCGGCTTGTGAGTTCAAGAGATATTTGAATGACAAGAGTTACCTAATTGTACTCAATGACGTACACAAGATTGAAGAGTGGGATTGCATTAAAACATGTTTCCCAAACAACAACAACAAAGGAAGCTGAATCATAGTGTGCACTGAGCAAGTTGAAGTTGCATGCTTATGCATAGGAGCAGAGGATGAAGCTTTAGTGCACAAGAAGTTATTTGCTGATGAGTCTCTTTATGCTTTCTACAGTAAGGTAAAATTTTAAGTCCTTACAATTTTCTAATTAACTCTACACTTGTTTTTTTTGGTTCACTGTCTCAACCACTGGTTTACATAAATAACTAGACTTGGACTTGTGTTGTCATGAAAGTTTTAGGTTCATCACCATTCCCTCTATACATTTCACTTACATAGTTTAATTAAACAATAATGTATCAAAGCCTATGTGCAAAATCGACCTCATTTGCTGTTTCTACACCACCCTCCCTTCCCCATCATCGGGTTGCTTGTCATCTGCCTTAGGCCCTTAGCTAGCCTTAGATTCAATATTGATCATGCAAATAATTCTAGTGGTTACAACTTCATACTCCATTTGTTGTGGTTACAACTTCATACTCGATTTCTATTGGTTACAACTTCATGCTCAAGTCCTCAACTCTTGCATGGAGTTATTTGGCTTCTTATACTTTTCTAGGGGCCATTGTCAGCAACCACATACTTCTTTCATAAATTAACTAGACTTGAACATGTGTTGTCATGAAAGTTGTAGGTTAATAACCATTCTACATAATTTAATTACAAATTAATTATACATTTCCTCTTCTTAATGAGAAAGAATTTGTATGATTGATATACATTGCACTTATGCTACATCTGAGATATATAGTAACCTTAATTTATCAAGGTAAATGTGCAAAAATTACTACATCTGATGTTTCTACACCCCCACATCCCTTCACCATCACCTAGTTGCATGTCCTCTGCCTTAGATCCAATGAACATGCAGGTAATACGATTGGTTACAACTACACCTCATATACTCCATTCATTTTCTAGCTCAAGCCATCAACTCTTGCATGGATTTATTTGGATTCCTATACTTAACTAGCGTTCACTGGTCAGTACATACTTCCATAAATTATATTCTCTCTATCTTCTTTAGACACCAAATGAAAGCAAGCAAATTATGAAGTTACCCCAAATAGTTCGAACATATATTGTGACTGACAACTAATGAATGGTCAAAAAAATTAATCTGGCAAAGGGATCATTATATACTATCATCATCCTCTAATTGTTTCATGAATTTTGGAAAGGTTCCAACCATTGGAACTCTTAACAGTGTCACTGATGAAAATTCCTAGTACATGTTTTATGTGTAAACCTATCTTATTTTCCGTAATATTTTTGCTTGATATTTTGCATGTTCAAGCTAATTGTGTGCTTGTATTTAGGTATATCAGGAGGGAAGAAATTCAGCAGAAAAAGGATCCATCTCATATGTAGTCTCTACTGGTGTTAACAACTCTACACACAAGAACATCCTCACTCGCACGGAGACAATGCCTACTCTAGAGGAATCTTATCTCATCGGGAGAGGGAATGAAAAAGTGGAAATCATCAAACTAATCTCAAATAAAGATCTCCAGCATTTTCATGTGATTTCCTTGTGGGGAATGGGTGGTATTGGAAAAACAACACTAGTCACAGATATTTATCAAAGCCAAGAGATCAGTAGCATGTTTGATAAGCGTGCTTGTGTCACAGTCATGCGCCCTTTCAACTCAGCAACACTCTTGCAGAGTTTAATTATGCAATTCAGAGATAAGAATGAAGATAAAAATGAGACAGATTTGAGGAAATGTTTAGAAGGAAGGAGATATTTGCTTGTTCTTGATGATCTGTGGTCCAGAGTAGAGTGGGATGCTATAAAAGAGTATTTGCCAGAAACTGCAGCAAGCTGTGTAATAGTCACCACAAGGGAAGAGAATATCGCCAAGCAGTGCTCAAAGAATAAAAGAAACATATACAGGGTCAACCATCTGGGCCCTAATGACGCATGTGCTCTTTTCACCAAAAAGGTACAAATGGAGCAATGTCATACTCAATGCTTCTGCCTCTTATTTATATTACATTTATGGAATGAATGTTGTCAATTTGTTTATTTGTTTTTTGAAGGGCCAATTTTTTTATTTCAGTGAATGCTAAACTACTTTAAACTTCACAAACAATATTTTTATGTCCACTAGAAAATTGGAATTGCCATTCGTTTGAAATCTTATGCAATAGCTAGAATAATACTCCCTCTGTAAAGAAATATAAGATAGTGATCTATACGCTCTTATATTTCTTTACAGAGGGAGTACATATAAATACAAAAAGCTTTGGTACATAAACTACGATTACAATAAGGTGGAGACATGATAATTTGTATAGTTATAGTTAGGCCCAACCAAATTATTTGTAGATTTTGTAGCTGTCAAAGTGAAGTAGGATATGCCGGTTTCGCTAGCGAACAGCAAAGAAGTCAGACAGTAGAAGTGCAAACAAAGGTCCATCCCTTTTCTTGTGGATACTGTCTCAACATTTGTTCAAGAACGCGGTAATTTCAAAAATTTCCTGGTGATGCATAGCAACGAGAGGGGAGAGTGTCGTCCACGTACCCTCGTAGACCGTAAGCGGAAGCGTTATGACAACGCGGTTGATGTAGTCGTACGTCTTCACGATCCGACCGATCTTAGTACCGAAAGCACGGCACCTCCGCGATCTGCACACGTTCGGCTCGGTGACGTCCCACGAACTCACGATCCAGCAGAGTGTCGAGGGAGAGTTTCATCAGCACGACGGCGCGATGACGATGATGATGAAGCTACCAACGCAGGGCTTCGCCTAAGCACCACAACGATATGACCGAGGTGGATTATGGTGGAGGGGGGCACCGCACACGGCTAAGAGATCAATGATCAACTTGTGTGTCTATGGGGTGCCCCCTCCCCCCCCCCCCTATATAAAGGAGTGGAGGAGGGGGAGGGCCGGCCCTCTACTATGGCGCGCCCCCCTTCCAAGTAGTAGGAGTAGGAGAGAAGGAAAGGGAAGAGAGAAGAGAAGGAAGGAGGGGGCGCCGCCCCTCCCCCTAGTCCAATTCGAACTAGGCCTTGGGGGGGTGCGTGGCCTGCCCTAGGTAGCCCCCCCTCTCTCTCCCTTAAAGCCCAATAAGGCCCATATACTCCCCGGCGAATTCCCGTAACTCTCTCGTACTCCGATAAATACCCGAACCACTCAGAACCTTTCTGATGTCCGAATATAGCCTTCCAACATATCGATCTTTACGTCTCGAACATTTCGAGACTCCTCGTCATGTCTCTGATCTCATCCGGGACTCCGAACAACCTTTGGTACATAAAAACACATAAACTCATAATACCGATCGTTACCAAACTTTAAGCGTGCGGACCCTACGGGTTCGAGAACTATGTAGACATGACCGAGACACGTCTCCGGCCAATAACCAATAGCGGAACCTAGATGCTCATATTGGCTCCTACATATTCTATGAAGATCTTTATCGGTCAAACCGCATAACAACATACGGTGTTCCCTTTGTCATCGGTATGTTACTTGCCCGAGATTCGATCGTCGGTATCTCAATACCTAGTTCAATCTCGTTACCGGCAAGTCTCTTTACTCGTTCTGTAATGCATCATCCCATAACTAACTCATTAGTCACATTGCTTGCAAGGCTTATAGTGATGTGTATTACCGAGAGGGCCCAGAGATACCTCTCCGACAATCGGAGTGATAAATCTTAATCTCGATCTATGCCAACTCAACAAACACCATCGGAGACACCTCTAGAGCACCTTTATAGTCACCCAGTTACGTTGTGACCTTTGGTAGCACACAAAGTGTTCCTCCGGTATTTGGGAGTTGCATAATGTCATAGTCATAGGAACATGTATAAGTCATGAAGAAAGCAATAGCAACATACTAAACGATCAAGTGCTAAGCTAACGGAATGGGTCAAGTCAATCACATCATTCTCTAATGATGTGATCCCATTAATCAAATGACAACTCATGTCTATGGCTAGGAAACTTAACCATCTTTGATTCAACGAGCTAGTCAAGTAGAGGCATACTAGTGACACTCTGTTTGTCTATGTATTCACACATGTACTAAGTTTCCGTTTAATACAATTCTAGCATGAATAATAAATATTTATCATGATATAAGAAAATATAAATAATAATTTTATTATTGCCTCTAGGGCATATTTCCTTCAACATTTTCATCCACTCGGATCTACCGCAATAAAAACGCATGCTTCAGTAATCATGGAAGAATATGCGATCTACTTGTAAGAAACTTTACTCAGTGTCTCATCGGCTATATTTGGCTCAGTCCTCTTAATCCAGATTTGAATTTAGATGGTTCGCGGTTCTTCTTTTTCTCACATTGATATGGGAGTTTATAGAAAATCTATAAATAGTATATGTTATAATAAACTATATTATATTTATACATTTCCATAAAAGGAAACCATACATCTTTAAAGTACAAATTGATAATTTGGAGCATCCTGGTATTTTCATTTCTTGAAGTCGAGCATATTTTCGTATCTCCTGCCATGCTAACAATACATGAATTGAAAGAATCTTTAACTGAACTTCGCTTTTATTGAACAGAGAAACAAGGGTCCTACAGTATGATTATTTATAATGTTAAAACATTCTGCTTGTAGCATGGCAACACCGCTATTAACCTCTATCAAACAACATATATTCCTAGTTTACTACAAGAGTGCTGATGGGACAGAATATCATAATGAGATAATCTATTTGATCGGACCTAAGAATTATAGTAATCGGGCAATACATCTGATTAGAAGGGAAAAAAATCTTGTCTTTGAAACTCGTAAATGGCTGACAAGCTCAAGTATATCATCCAAAACATTGGCATGCTTCGGCATGCATATGTATGTGGGATATTTTTTGTCGTACTTTGTAGAAACGAAAATGTTTCATATGAAGCTCCTTTGAAATTCAAGCGCTGCAGACGTACCACTAAGAAGGCTAAGGTAGGTTTTAAATCCTGCAAATGCAGTTGACAAATATAGAGAAAATACAGCAGGTCATATGAGTTGTTACATTTAGTTTCTCTTGAATATATTACATTTATTTTTACATTCAGAATTTTGATTTTGAAGGAGTTTTTGGTTTGTTCAAAGAAAAAAGTTGTTTTCAATGGGTTATTTTTTTAAGATAGTAGGCATGTTGTCTGGCTTTATATTGACGAAAGCCCCAATTACAGAGTAGGATTGCATGAAGTAAATCACCATTGCACCATGCGTACGTTTCTAGGTGGGAGGGTAATATTTTTAGGAAGAAAAGTGATGATGTACTAAGTGAAAAAGAAGGAGTACTTATATGATTTCTTGTAGTGCTAAATGACATGATTGATATGGATTTCAGGTATTTAAGGAGACCATAAATTTGGATGGGCAATATCCGGAGTTGGTTGAACAAGCAAAACTGATATTGAAGAAGTGCAAAGGACTTCCCCTTGCACTAGTCACCATAGGTGGCTTCTTGGCAAGCCAACCAAAAACTGGTTTTGAATGGAGAAAATTGAATGAGCATATTAGTGCTGAATTGGAGATGAATCCAGCACTTGAGATCATAAAAGCAGTCCTTATGAAAAGCTATGATGGTTTACCCTATTACCTCAAGGCTTGTTTCTTGTATCTGTCCATCTTTCCAGAAGACCAGAAGATTGCACGGAGACGCTTAGTGCGTCGTTGGATTGCAGAGAGTTACTCAAGTGAGGTGCGTGGCAAGTCAGTGGAGGAAGTATTGGAGTGTTACTTCATGGAACTTTTAAGCAGGAGCATGATCCTGCCATCTCAACAGTCAATTCATAGTAGGAAAGGAATTGACTCCTGCCATGTCCATGATCTCATTCGTGAAATTGCCATCTCAAAGGCTATGGAGGAAAATCTTGCATTCACAGAGGAAGGTTGCAGCTTAAATAACCAAGGCATGGTGTGTCATCTTGCTGTAAGCAGCAATTGGAAGGGGGATCAGTGTGACTTTGAGAATATAGTAGACTTGTCCTGTGTACGATCACTGACAGTGTTTGGAAATTGGAGGCCATTTTACATTTCTGGTAAGATGAGGTTGCTACGAGTGCTGGATTTGGAAGGCGAGTGGGATCTAGTTGATCATCACCTTCAGCACATTGGGAAGCTTGTACATCTTAGATATCTTTCTCTAAGAGGACATCATACAATATTTCACCTGCCAAATTCATTGGGGAACCTGAGACAGCTCCACACATTAGATATTTCAGGTACAAGCATAATAAAACTACCAAGGACCATCATCAAGCTTGAGAAGATGGAACACATTCTTGCTAGTGGCACAGGAGATGCAGGTAGTCATATAGATGCAGATAAGCAGTCTCTGATGTTGCCTCTCTGTTCAGCGTATTGTTGTGTGGCATGTTGTACACGGAGGATCCTAGAAAATGAACTCGATCTTGATGATAGTGCACAACTTAACAGGCGTGATATATGCACTATGTTCTGTTGCAACATATTACCATATTTTGTGGCGGGACGAAACCCAGGTGGTGTTGAAGTGCCAAGGGGAATTTGGAAACTGAAGGCCCTGCACACACTGCGTACTGTGGACGTCTCAGTGGGGAAGGCTGTTCTACAAGATATAAAAAAGCTCACCCGGTTACGCAAGTTAGGATTGACGGGCATCAACAAGAGAAATGGTCAAGAGTTGTGTTCAGCAATTTCTCGTCTCAACAGCCTGGAGTCATTGTCACTGCAATCACATGGAGAGACAGGTTTATCAGTTTGCTTGGATGGCCTGTCCTCACCTTTAGAAAACCTGCAGAGCCTCAAGTTGATAGGCAACCTGGTTAAGCTGCCGGAGTGGATCCAGGGGCTGAAAAATCTTGTGAAGCTGAAGCTAGATAGGTCGAGGATATCGGAGCATGATGCAGCCATACAAGTCCTTGGGAGTCTACCAAACCTGGCCACCCTACGTCTATTGGATAACTCGTTCGTTGGTGAAGAGGTCCGTTTCAGTTTCTGTCAGGAGGCATTCCCGAGCCCGAAGGTGATGCAGTTGGATTGCATAGGAAACCTCAAGCTGGTGGGATTTGAAGAAGGAGCAGCCCCTAAGCTTGAGTTGCTACATTATTCTAAACTGAGGAGCAATCCCAGTGTTGGGTTGTTCTGTGGGTTACCACATCTGCCAAGCCTCAAGAATTTTATGCTGAATAGGAGGGACTGGCGTGATACCAAGTTGGTGGAGGACCTGCGAGGCCAGCTCGCAGAGAATAAGAACGGGCCCGTTTTGAAGAGTTATAGTACTCTCTACGTCCGAAAAAGCTTTCCTTCAGATGGGTGCATTTAGCACAAAATGGACGGAGGGAGTAGTAGCTAGCTATACTCTACTGCGAATATCTGTTTCCGAGCCCGTGCCCAGATGATCCCGTTATCCACACCACTAGTTTGCATATAGATCTGCGCGCTGTGAAGTATTTCCCTACCGTATGCTTTGAAAATTAGTCCAGCCAGGCACGCAATCAATGCGACGGCACGTCGCACTGTTGTTGTGGCTCAGCTTGCCATCGGATGGCTCAGCTATTTTTCTGAGCCTTGCTGGTCCGTGCACGACCCGGTTACAAGAGAAAAAACAATAAAGTAACCGTAGTTGTTCGTCATGGTCGCTATGTACTTTGCTTCAGTACATTAGTTCCCGTAGCAACCTGTTTATCAAAGTTGTTTTGAACGCTCGGACCTGCGTAATTACTGAAGGTGGCTCCCTCTACCACTAAGCCTGTTTCCCCATGTAGACCTGCTGGTTTTTATGTATATATTGGTCTATGTGATGTTAATGAGTGTTTCATGCAAAAAGGAAAAGAAAAAAGGGACTGTGTTTCCGTACCATCTCAGGTCCCATGTATGAATTCCATTTTGCTAGCACATGTAATGTAAAAGAAACAAAACATGCTGTTGCAGATTTTGGTCATCCCTTTTTTGGCAATTAACATCTGTGTAGTTCGGGTACATTTTTCGTGAACACAGACACAATGACAATTTGTACACTCAGAGGGGCCAGGAACTAATTTGAATTGGCAAGCACATAAAGAAGGAACTCAATATGATTGTGCAAACTTTATCATCACAAATTTGCACATATCCATGGTAATTTTTATTCCACGGCATATGATCAGAGTCATTCAGAGAGTGCATGCAAATAGTAGATCAAACAAACATAACTAGTTCCAAATTCAGAATGTGCCAATTTAGACAGATAGCCACCTGATAACATAACATCTAACACGTGAGTACAGTAATTTAAACTAAGTAGATCTCCATCGCGAAACACAGCCCATGTCTATAGTTCGCCGCGCGTACAAGCTGGCAGGGGTTTTCCGATGCAAAATGACACGTGATCTCAATCGAGCCAATCTAACGTTCATCACTCGCACAGCCAAAAGATCTTGCCAAGCTGCAATCATTCTGAAAGTAGTGCACGTTATACACTCCACTATCTTACCTGCGAAGCAAACGAGATGTACATTAAAAAGGGTCATACGTTTGGGTCTGTGTAGTACACATCTAGATGTGACATAGTTATGTCACATCTAACTTGATGTCCACTATGTTTGTGGTCTATTTTTTTGTCTCAATTTTTTTTTGTTCCTTATTGTTGTGTTATTTGTGGGAGCTTAGATGTGACATCCTTAGAAAACATCTAGATGTGAATTAAACAGTCTAGGACACATCTAGATGTGACATAATTATGTCACATCTAACTTGATGTCCACTATGTTTGTGGTCTATTTTTTTGGTCCCAGCTTTTTTCTGTTCCTTATTGTTGTGTTATTTGTTGGAGCTTAGATGTGACATCCTTAGAAAACATCTAGATGTGAATTAGACAAACTGTATACGTTTTTCTTCTTCTTCTTAAACTACAAAAACCCTGTGCATGATCAAGGCAGTCGCACACACCTGCTGCATGGCTCGTGTTGCGCCACCAATGGGTACACAAATGACCATCCACGGGTGTCACCAACCCAGCGCCGAAAGTCATTGAATATGGTGCAGACCCGATGCTGGAACTTCTTTGTTAGTTCCTCATGTTTGATTTTCATCTCATCTGTTGGATCAGTCTCAGTAGGGTCAAGCACCATCATAATTTTCTTCTTCGTATCTGGGATATACAATGACTAACAATCCATGAAATTCACCGGGAACATGAACTGAAAGTTTATTTGTTCAATAACAGACATACAAAATCAGACAGATAGTACCATAGGGAATAGTTTTGCTAGGTTTGTGGTAGGCAATCCAATACCGAGGGTGCCCCATATGGCACTTCAAAGGAGAAGATGATGCCACCTGCTATGGTCGGAAGGGTCCGGATACTTACGCTGCTTTGGCAAAAATACTGTCCGGATTATACAAAGGGAGGAGGAGTTCATCCACATTAAGCCCATGGATGGATTTCCTATGTACAACCCTCCCAGCTGGGTGAGTTTCTGTCCCACTACTCTACTCCATCAACTCCCTGAATCCTTTTTCATAAATATTAATCCGTCATTTATAACAGGAATGGCGGAAAGTCACCAGGGAGATCCACAGCCCCGCACCACAGCCAGAGGACCACAACCAGGCCCTTGATCCCGGATTCGAAGAGGATCCGGATATATTCGTGGAGCTCGGGGAAGGGGTGTGTTGGTGTCAAAACCGGCGGATCTCGGGTAAGGGGTCCCAAGCAGTGCGTCTTAGGATCAATGGTAACAGGAGGCAAGGGACACAATGTTTACCCAGGTTCGGGCCCTCTCGATGGAGGTAAAACCCTACTCCTGCTTGATTAATATTGATAATATGGGTAGTACAAGAGTTGATCTACCACGAGATCAGAGAGGCTAAACCCTAGAAGCTAGCCTATGGTATGATTGTTGTTGTATATGTCTATCGACTAGCTTGGCCCCGGTTTATATAATGCACCAGAGGCCTAGGATAACAAGAGTCCTAGCCGAATACGCCGGTGGGGGAGGAGTCCTTGTCTTGATCGCCAAGTCTTGTGGATTCTTCCTTGTATGCGGCAGCTGTCCGGACTGGCCCATGAGTATACGGCCATGGGGGTCCTTGGCCCAATCCAACTGATCAGGAGACGACGCGTTGAGTACCCCCTAGTCCAGGACACCGTTAGTAGCCCCCTGAACCGGTCTTCAAGTTAGGGATGCTCCTCGATTTTTCCGAACTGTTCTTCATCTTCGGTTGCCGGTCTTGAAAACTAGTTCAACAAATCTTCTCATCTTCTATCTTGAGGATCGCCGAAATGCATTCGACGAGCTTACACGTCGGGTATCCGAGGAGCCCCTTTAAGTTTCTGGCCTTTATCAATGCCTTGTTATTTTTATGCCACGCCTCGGGTTAGGAGTTGTTCCCGGGAGGCAGTGTCCTCTTGCGTCTGAGCTCTAACGCCGGACCGCATTCAAGGTATCTCTTGTAGCCGAGCACCAATGCCGGCCTGCTTCCCGGCTCTAACACCGGAATGTATCCGAGCTCCAACGCCGGACTATGTATCCGAGCTCCAACGCCGGACTGTATCCGAGCTCCAACATCGGACTATGTATCCGAGCTCCAACGCCGGACTGTATCCGAGGTGTCATAAATCACCTTGGTTCAAAGAAGTTTGAAGGAGTTTAGCCGAGCTTAATGCCAGAAATGCCCTCTATGGAGCCAGCCACTAGCGCCCGAGCTTTATGCCGGACTGCTTCCGAGGTGGTGCACTTCCCCGAATGTGGGCCGATTTTTGTCAATATTTTTGATTGGTGCAATTTATTCTCTGCCGAGATACATAGCCAGTAGCCCTCAAGGTGGGTATCGGTCTAAAACTCGAGATGCACATGAAGGATGACATAAGACCGCTGATCCCCGTAGCCGCCGAGACTCAGGTTGATTTGCAAAATCGGTCTGAGGATCAAGTCCTAGCTTGGCAGAATACTTCGGGACACAAAAAGCGGTGTGCTCAGTCCTCGAGACTCAGGTTGGGTGCGGCCGACCAACCTGAGGATCAAAATCTCCTCGGAAACTGTATTGTACTTAAAATTTTCTGCATAGAACAGGCAATGCAGTAGCCCCCGAGACACTGGTCGGGTGACAACACCAGATCAGGGGATTGATGTGCCCCTTTAATATTTGTAAATAATAAGCCCGAAGCCCAGTAGCCCCCGAGCCTTAATGCAGGCACGGGAGGCCGAATTAAGGATCGATATCCATAGTAAAATCACAAATTATGTGTAATGACTCTATGTATCCAAGTACTTTACGTCATTAATGCTCGGATCTGCATTGTACAAAACTTTGTTGACCGACCATCGGCTTCCACCTCCTCGGCCAATAGCCGAGGAGTGTTTGTCCTACTTTATAAAGCCTTTATGAGGGCAAAGATTTACAACAAACAAGGCAATCTGGCCATACGGTTTTATAAACAAAGGTACGCGGAGAGACATGTTATATTACTGTTTAACAGAAGAAATGTCTTCCAAAGAAAACAGTCCCGCTATCGGTTCCTTTCTTTGGGTTTTCATGCTAAGCATGATCATGAAACCTCAGCTCCAATGTAAGAGCAAAATATCGAGGATTTAGTTTGGGAGGCCAGTTAATAGCCCCGGTAGTGTTCGGCGACAGTCGAGGTCAATCCGTAAACACTTCGGCCATTGTTATGAATGGCCCGTCATTTAACGCCGTCATTGGGTCGCCGACCAGTTTACGCTTATTGTGACAGTCAGTTTTCGGCTTTCTCCACTGAGGTGCTTAACCATGTGAGCTGGAAGCACAATCGCAGTGGTTCTCCCTTTGCACACCTAGCCGAACAAAGCGGAACATAGGAGGCAAGCGCAGGAGCCGGGCAACCCAACTATTGACCGAAGACACAATTTGAAACCGATGCATATATAGCAATATCCGAGAATGTTTTTGCCGAATCTCTAAAGGTGTCCGGCGTTGCACTGCGAGACTTGTGCTGAAAACACACAAATAGTTTAAAAGTGCCATGGGCTCGAAAAGCCAAAAAACTTATTCAAAAGGTTAATGTCCGAACTAGATCAAGTGTTCGGTGCCAATCCGAAAATTGGACTTTAGAAAAAGGTGCTTCTGCCGTGCTTTAACATGACACATTCTATCTCAAAACTTCAAGCGGGTCAGCCTACGGCTTCAACCTCCTATCCCGAAGGCGGAGTACTTCTTACTAGGCCAGTTTAGCAAACTAAACTCTAGCGGCTTTGAGAGAGAAATTAGGCGCCCCGGCTAGTGACCGCACACTTGTGTCGAAAAAAGGAGTGATAAATAATAATAAAAACTTTGCAACGACTAAGAAGAAAAACACTTATCATAAAACAGCTCATATAAATTTAAGAGCCCCCAAGTGACTTGGGTAAAAGAATGATTGCATGTACCGAAGTACTTATATCATATCTATGTTCAACCGAACTTTAAACGCGTCTTAACCGACCGTCGGCTTCTCCCTCTTCGGTCAAGGACCAAAAAGTGTTATGTACTCCATCTGTCGAGAATATGGACGGTGTTTCCAATAACCAGGCAATCAGGCCATAAGGTTGTAACAGACAAAGCGCGCTCAGGGAACTTATGCTATATTACTGTGAAGTGTAAGAAGCATCTTCGAAGAAAATAGTACCCCCACCGATACCTTTCTTCGGTGCTCATTGTTATTATGAGACTTGTGCAATAGATTTTTTGTACTCATGAGTTCCGTTGTGTGCCGACCATGATTGAAAACAATAAGAGCGCTAGCTTTCGGCTTCACCCAGTCTGGGGTCCTGCTCGGTTGACCCGATCGTGACAATCGCAGAGGTGCTCCCTTTACTCCCTAGCCGAACAATCGGGAACGTAGGGGTAAGCACTGGAGCCAGGCAACCCAGCTTGCAAATCGCTTAAGTCAATATGGTGCATATTGTGGCGTAATACACGAACAAGGAACGAAGCCGTACAAGTATAACCATATGCAAGAGGAAAAAGCTTCATGAAGGAAGCCCCCAAGTAAACGGGGTATTTGAATTTGCACGTCACAAACAAAGTTTGGACAAGGAAATTTTTACAAGCAACTAAAAAAGTATAATGCTTGGCTGAGCCGAACACAAGTTAAAAATTTAAAACTTTGAGCATGAAGACAACTTAGCTGGTTAATATGTTCGGTATTGATGACGCGGTCCGAACTTGATGCGGGACAAGGTTCCATCCCCGAGCCGGACCCGAGGTGGCGGAGCAAAGAGCTCGGCACTCCGAAGTGGTGACATAGCACGGTCAATGCAGGACGGCAGGGTGATGCCGAAATCCCCGGCATGGGGTAATGAAGTGTTGACGAAGCCCCCCGTCCAGCCGAGGTGACGCCAAAGGATATAGTCCGGCTGGATCATTTTCCTGTGCACAAAAAATAGTGCAAACCGGAGATAATAGTAATAATAATAAAAATAAAAATAAATCATTGCATAACAAATAATTTATGCAAAGTGAGTAATAAAAGAAATATGGCCTGGCGCCGAAGTCAATGTCGATGCAGGGCGGCGGCGTGATGCGGTAAAGGCATGGCAAGGCCTGAATTCACAGGTCGGTTCGAGTTCTGGATGCGGCGTTCGCCGGACTATGTACGGAAACTGACCGAACCACCATGCGACCATCGTTAATGCGGCCACCATTTGATAGACCTGCGTACATATGACAGACAAACCAGAGTAATAATTCATTGGGAAAAATGAACCCTAACAAGCAAAAAATACTAGGACTAATAGCACCTGGCTTATTTGTTGTAGCAATCCGAAGAAAGGTGATTCCCAAAATTGGGACTCGATCCGCACACCTATCGCCTGATGGGCGATAAAGCAACGGCATGGCGATGCTGGCAAAGGTTGGCTCACCGAGGCAAAGCCCTCGGTCTATCTAACGTGACGGAGCTGGTCGGCCAGCGACACCAAAGTCTCCGGAGTAGGTTGATGAAGAGATGATGAAGCCCCCGGTTCGGCGATGCAGGTCGTGACGTGGTCGATGCCGGCTTGATGAAGTGACCGTGTGGCAATGGAGGTGTGCCCGCTCCATGTAATCCGTGGGGCGGCGATATTGGTGACGATTTATCCTTCGCGATGCCGAACTATTGTTCGGCTGGCCGAGATGATGATCCGAAGAAATTGAGCTCGGCTCAACAAAGCGACGACGTGTCTAACACAGGTCGGCCGCCGTGGAGTGATGTTGTCGGGCTAGTTTGACACCGGCGCGACGGTGAAGTTCGTATTGCAAGAATACTTTTAATACTACCGGGATGTGTTTGAGAATAAAACACAACACCCCATACGAAAACTTCCTTCAAAAAGGATGTCCGAGATCCCGTTCATAAAGAAGATGAATTTGGGTCGATTCGTTCTCGCGCAGAAAACAGATCCAAAAAGTGATGCACTAATCGGAAGTTTCCCGGAGTTTGGACGGTCGGATCGAGCTGATGTTTTGGCAGGTGATAGATATGGGAATTCCGCAGCAAATCAACGATTGGATCCTCCAAAGGACATCCGAGCTGGATACCACGCCCTAAACTCGTCCGGATTCTCGTCCAGATTCAACAGGGCTCCGGTATATCGGAGATTGCCGGAGATTCCTCCATCGGAACTCGACGAAATTTTTGCAGGGTTGTTGTAGACTTAATTCTGCATAATTCCACTGAAGTAATCGTTTAAGCGACACTCGGGGAGGCAGTGGCGGCAGATACAAGTTTGTTGTCCAGAAAAACAGCACGGTCGCCTGAGGGCAATGTTGATGTTGAGCCCCCGAGCTCCATGGATGACTCTTCCATGATCTTGATAGAGATCGGAGTTGGTGTTGATGAAGGCCTTCATCCAAACATGACGATCGGAGGTAGGGCGCAGTCCTCGGTCAAACCAAGGTGACCAGTCGAGCTGGTGACAAAAAAGCCGATGTCGCAGTTGACCTGCAGTCGAGCCATTGATCCTTTCACCGATCACACAGCGGAACTCTCAATGAAAGCACCAATGTCGGTGTCAAAACCGACGGATCTCGGGTAGGGGGTCCCAAGCAGTGCGTCTTAGGATCAATGGTAACAGGAGGCAAGGGACACAATGTTTACCCAGGTTCGGGCCCTCTCGATGGAGGTAAAACCCTACTCCTGCTTGATTAATATTGATGATATGGGTAGTACAAGAGTTGATCTACCACGAGATCACAGAGGCTAAACCCTAGAAGCTAGCCTATGGTATGATTGTTATTGTATATGTCTATCGACTAGCCTGGCCCCGGTTTATATAATGCACCAAAGGCCTAGGATAACAGGAGTCCTAGCCGAATACGCCGGTGGGGGAGGAGTCCTTGTCTTGATCGCCAAGTCTTGTGGATTCTTCCTTGTATGCGGCAGCTGTCCGGACTGGCCCATGAGTATACGGCCATGGGGGTCTTCGGCCCAATCCAACTGATCGGGAGACGACGCATTGAGTACCCCCTAGTCCAGGACACCTTCAGGGTGTTTTACCAGGCGAGCTGTGACGGCACCGAAGTGGCCATCATTGCTGACTATCCCGGTCTCCTCCCTGCGTCTCATGTAAGTAATCAACAAACTTGTCCCTTGAGAGAATTCCCTCTTTCCGCCTTACCCACCGCACTACATTATGCTCTAAAGGGGAGGCGATCGGCACGCAACGCTGCACCTGAGGCAACACGCAAGAAAGCTGCGCATACGCCGGGTAGGCCTTCAAAAAGGAAAGCCAATAGAAGCGCGGCCGAGCCTTTATCAAAAAGGTATGGTTGCTTCAAGTATGCTCTATGGCCGTCACATTTAAAGCGTGACAATATCCGTTGTGTCTTATCAGGAAAAACATTCACCGGACTATGTCCGGGGATCCCGCCGGTCATGCCTCTACGAGCCGGATTCCGGACCCTGTTGCAAGGGCTGAGGCTAATGCGGAAGTGACACCGGATTGTCCTTCTTTGGAGGATTCGGATAAAGTGTCAAACACGAACTCCGCAGTGGAAAGCGCCATGAATCATCGGTGCCGGCGGGTGACAACCCACAAGTATAGGGGATCAATTGTAGCCTCTTTCAATAAGTAAGAGTGTCAAACCCAACGAGGAGCTAAAGGTAGAACAAATATTCCCTCAAGTTCTATCGACCACCGATACAACTCTACGCACAGTTGACGTTCGCTTTACCTAGAACAAGTATGAAACTAGAAGTACTTTGTAGGTGTTGTTGGATAGGTTTGCAAGATAATAAAGAGCACGTAAATATAAACTAGGGGCTATTTAGGTAAAGAAGCAATGTAAATATAGCGAGTGTGGAAAAGTGGCGGTAGAAGTTTTGGAATTGTCCCTAAGCAATTGACTACTTTACTAGACCGATAGCAAGTTTTATGTGGGAGAGGCATAAGCTAACATACTTTCTCTTCTTGGATCATATTCACTTATGATTGAAACTCTACCAAGCATCCGCAACTACTAAAGATTATTAAGGTAAAACCCAACCATAGCATTAAAGCATCAAGTCCCCTTTATCCCATACGCCACAACCCTCTTACTCGGGTTTATGCTTCTGTCACTCAAGCAACCCACTATAAGTGAATCATGAACGTATTGCAACACCCTACAGCGGGAATCCCTCACGCTTGCGCGACAGAAAGGGCCCAATAGGACAGCAACATAACCATAAGCAAATTAAACCAATCATAGCAATTCATCAATCACCGATAGGACAACGAAAATCTACTCAGACATCATAGGATGGCAACACATCATTGGATAATAATATGAAGCATAAAGCACCGTGTTCAAGTAGAGGGTACAGCGGGTTGTGGGAGAGTGGACCGCTGAATATAGATGGGGGGAAGGTGATGGAGATGTTGGTGAAGATGGCGGAGGTGTTGGTGTAGATCGCGGTGATGATGATGGCCCCCGGCGGCGTTCCGGCGCCACCGGAAGCAAGGGGGAGAGAGCCCCCCTTCTTCTTCTTCTTCCTTGACCTTCTCCCTAGAGGGGAGAAGGGTTTCCCCTCTGGTCCACGGTCTCCATGGCATGGGAGGGGTGAGAGCCCCTTCGAGATTGGATATGTCTCTCTGTCTCTCTCTGTTTCTGCGTTCTCAGATTCTTCCCTTTCACCGTTTCTTATATATCCGGAGATCCGTAACTCCGATTGGATTGAAACCTTTGCCCAGATTTTTCTTCGAGGTGCCCACAAGGGTCAGGGGCGCGCCCCCTGCCTCGTGGCCCCCTCGGTCACCGTCTCGCATTGATTTTTCTTCCCAAAAATCATAAATATTCCAAAAATATTCTCCGTCTGTTTTTATCCCGTTTGGACTCTGTTTGATATGGGGTTTCTGTGAAACATAAAACATGCAAGAAACAGGAACTGGCACTGGGCACTTGATCAATATGTTAGTCCCAAAAATAATATAAAAAGTTGCCAAAAGTATATGAAAGTTGTAGAATATTGACATGGAACAATCAAAAATTATAGATACGACGGAGACGTATCAGCATCCCCAAGCTTAATTCCTGCTCGTCCTCGAGTAGGTAAATGACAAAAATAATAATTTTTGATGTGGGATGCTACCCAGCGTAATCTTGATCATGTAATCTAATCATGGCATGAATATTAAGACACGAGTGATTCAAGGCAATAGTCTATCATTTGACATAAAAACAATAATACTTCGGCATCCCAACAAGCAATCATGTCTTTCAAAATATCAGTGCTAAAGAACGCTATCCCTACAAAATCATATAGTCTTGTATGCTCCCTTTTCTTAACACAAGGTACTCCTCATGCTCATCCCGGTGTCAGCCAAGCAATTGGTTCATACTTTTTAACGCGCTTCAGCTTTTTCAACCGTCACACAATACATGAGCACAAGCCATGGATATAGCACTATAGGTGGAATAGAGTATAATGGTGGAGGTTGTGTGGAGAAGACAAAAAGGGATAAAGTGTCACATCAACGCAGCTAATCAATGGGCTATGGATATGCCCATCAATTGATGTCAATGTGAGGAGTAGGGATTGCCATGCAACGGATGCACTAAGAGCTATTAGTGTATGAAAGCTCAAACTGGAAACTAAGTGGGTGTGCATCCAACTTGCTTGCTCATGAAGACCTCGGGCATTTGAGGAAGCCCATCATCGGAATATACAAGCCAAGTTCCATAATGAAAAATTCCCACTAGAATATGAAAGTGAAAGCATAGGAGACTCTCTATGAAGAACATGGTGCTTTTTTGAAGCACAAGTGTGGTAAAAGGATAGTAGCATTGCCCTTCTCTCTTTTTCTCTCATTTTTTTATTTTTATTTTCTCTTTTTTTTGTGGGCTTCTTTGGCCTCTTTTTTTATTTGGGATTCTTTGGCCTCTTTTATTGTTCATAAAGTCTGGAGTCTCATCCCGACTTGTGGGGGAATCATAGTCTCCATCATCCTTTCCTCACTGGGGCAATGCTCTAATAATGATGATCATCACACTTTTATTTACTTACACTCAATATCAGTGGCGTATCTAGGGGGTGGACAGGGTGGTCCATGGACCACCCTGGAATTTCCCCATAATCTATATAGCATAGAGAAAAATATATTTTTATAATAAATAAATATATTTATGTGAATATTTTGCATTGGTGGACCACCCTGGCATGTTGGGCTAGCTACGCCACTGCTCAATATTACAACTCGATACTAGAACAAAAATATGACTCTATATGAATGCCTCCGGCGGTGTACCGGGATGTGCAATGATCTAGCATAGCAATGACATTAAAAAACGGACAAGCCATGAAACATCATGCTAGCTATCTTACGATCATGCAAAGCAATATGACAATGAATGCTCAAGTCATGTATATGATGATGGTGGAAGTTGCATGGCAATATATCTCCGAATGGCTATGGAAATGCCATGATAGGTAGGTATGGTGGCTGTTTTGAGGAAGATATAAAGAGGCTTATGTGTGATAGAGTGTATCGTATCACGGGGTTTGGATGCACCGGCAAAGTTTGCACCAACTCTTCAGGTGAGAAAGGGCAATGCACAGTACCGAAGAGGCTAGCAATGATGGAAGGGTGAGAGTGCGTATAATCCATGGACTCACATTAGTCATAAAGAACGCATATACTTATTGCAAAAGTTTATTAGCCCTCGAAGCAAAGTACTACTACGCATGCTCCTAGGGGGGAGGTTGGTAGGAGTTAACCACCCCCCCCCCCCGACCTTCACGCAAAGATAAACAATCAAAATACAATGCGTGCCAATTTGGTTACATAGTTAGTAGACCATACGTGCATGCTTCGGGAATCACAAACCTTAACACCAATATCCTTACTAAAGACAACCATCTACTAGAACCTCCCACATATTATCATCTCTATATCGCAAAACTATTGCAAGGAATCAAACATATCATATTCAGTGATCTACAAGTTTTATGTAGGATTTTATGACTAAACATGTGAATGACCAATTCCTGTCATCTCTCTAAATTGATATAAGTGAAGCAAGAGAGTTCTATTCTTTCTACAAAAGATATGCCCATGCTCTAACAAGTATAAGTGAAGCAAAAGAGCATTCTACAAATGGCGGTTTTCTATGTGAAGAGAAACAGGCAATCCAAACTTCAAATGATATAAGTGAAGCACATGAAGCATTCTATAAAGCCATACTCAACAGATTTAAGTGAAGTGCAATGAGCATTCTATAAATCAACCATGGACTATCTCATACCAGCATGGTGCATAAAAGAAAAGTGAAAACTAAATGCAAAAGACGCTCCAAGACTTGAACATATCGCATGAACGAAACGAATCCGAAAACATACCGATACTTGTTGAAAAAAGAGGGGATGCCTTCCAGGGCATCCCCAAGCTTAGACGCTTGAGTCTCCTTGAATATTTACTTGGGGTGCCTTAGGCATCCCCAAGCTTCAGCTTTGTTGGAAATATGCCCTAGAGGCAATAATAAATTAGTTATTATTATTATATTTCCTTGTTCATGATAAATTGTTTATTATCCATGCTATAATTGTATTGATAGGAAACTCAGATACATGTGTGGGTACATAGACAACACCATGTCCCTAGTAAGCCTCTAGTTGACTAGCTCGTTGATCAATAGATGGTTACGGTTTCCTGACTATGGACATTGGATGTCGTTGATAACGGGATCACATCATTAGGAGAATGATGTGATGGACAAGACCCAATCCTAAGCCTAGCACAAAGATCGTGTAGTTCGTATGCTAAAGATTTTCTAATGTCAAGTATCATTTCCTTGGACCATGAGATTGTGCAACTCCCGGATACCGTAGGAATGCTTTGGGTGTACCAAACGTCACAACGTAACTGGGTGGCTATAAAGGTGCACTACAAGTATCTCCGAAAGTGTCTGTTGGGTTGGCACGAATCGAGACTGGGATTTGTCACTCCGTGTAACGGAAAGGTATCTCTGGGCCCACTCGGTAGGACATCATCAGAATGTGCACAATGTGACCAAGGGGTTGATCACGGGATGATGTGTTACGGAACGAGTAAAGAGACTTACCGGTAACGAGATTGAACAAGGTATCGGTATACCGACGATCGAATCTCGGGCAAGTACAATACCGCTAGACAAAGGGAATTGTATACAGGATTGATTGAGTCCTTGATATCGTGGTTCATCCGATGAGATCATCGTGGAACATGTGGGAGCCAACATGGGTATCCAGATCCTGCTGTTGGTTATTGACCGGAGAACGTCTCGGTCATGTATGCATGGTTCCCGAACTCGTAGGGTCTACACACTTAAAGTTCGGTGACACTAGGGTTGTAGAGATAATAGTATGCGGTAACCTGAATGTCGTTCGGAGTTCCGGATGAGATCCCGGACGTCACGAGGAGTTCCGGAGTGGTCCGGAGGTAAAGATTTATATATAGGAAGTCCAGTTTCGGCCACCGGGAAAGTTTTGGGGGTCATCGGTATTGTACCGGGACCACCGGAAGGGTCCCGGGGGTCCACCGGGTGGGGCCACCTATCCCTGAGGGCCCCATAGGCTGAGGGGGCATGGGAACCAGCCCCTGGTGGGCTGGTGTGCCCCCCTTGGGCCTCCCATGCGCCTAGTGTTAGAAACCCTAAGGGGTGGGGGCGCCTCCACTTGGCCTGGAGGCCAAGCCACCCCTAGGGCCGCCGCCCCCCTCCCTAGATGGGATCTGCAAGGGGCCGGCGCCCCCCCTAGGCCCCTATATATAGTGGAGGGGAGGGAGGGCAGCCGCACCTGAGTCCCTGGCGCACCCCTCCCTCCCGTGACACCTCTTCCTCCCCGCTTGCGCTTGGCGAAGCCCTGCCGGGATCCCGCTACTTCCACCACCACGCCGTCGTGCTGCTGGATCTCCATCAACCTCTCCTCCCCTTGCTGGATCAAGAAGGAGGAGATGTCTCTCCCAACCGTATGTGTGTTTAACGCGGAGGTGCCATCCGTTCGGCGCTAGGATCATCGGTGATTTGGATCACGACGAATACGACTTCATCAACCCCGTTCACTTGAACGCTTCCGCTTAGTGATCTACAAGGGTATGTAGATGCACTCTCCTTCCCCTTGTTGCTAGTCTCTCCATAGATAGATCTTGGTGACTCATAGGAAAATTTTGAATTTCTGCTACGTTCCCCAACAATGGCATCATGAGCTAGGTCTATTGCATAGATTCTATGCACGAATAGAACACAAAGTAGTTGTGGGCATTGATTTTGTTCAATATGCTTACCGTTACTAGTCCAATCTTGTTTCGACAGTATTGTGGGATGAAGTGTCCCGGACCGACCTTACACGTACTCTTACGTGAGACAGGTTCCACCGACTGACATGCACTTGTTGCATAAGGTGGCTAGCGGGTGCCAGTCTCTCCCACTTTAGTCGTATCGGATTCGATGAAAAGGGTCCTTATGAAGGGTAAATAGCAATTGACATATCACGTTGTGATTTTTTTGCATAGGTAAGAAATGTTCTTGCTAGAAACCCATAGCAGCCACGTAAAACATGCAAACAACAATTAGAGGACGTCTAACTTGTTTTTGCAGGGTATGCTATGTGATGTGATATGGCCAAAAAGAATGTGATGAATGATATGTGATGTATGAGATTGATCATGTTCTTGTAATAGGAATCACGACTTACATGTCGATGAGTATGACAACCGGGAGGATCCATAGGAGTTGTCTTAATTTATTGTATGACCTGCGTGTCAACGCCATGTAATTACTTTACTTTATTGCTAACCGGTAGCCATAGTAGTAGAAGTAATAGTTGGCGAGACAACTTCATGAAGACACGATGACGGAGATCATGATGATGGAGATCATGGTGTCATGCCGGTGACGATGATGATCGTGGAGCGCCAAAGATGGAGATCAAAAGGAGCAAAATGATATTGGCCATATCATGTCACTTTTTGATTGCATGTGATGTTTATCATGTTTATGCATCTTATTTGCTTAGAACGACGGTAGTAAATAAGATGATCCCTCATTAAAATTTCAAGAAAGTGTTCCCCCTAACTATGCACCGTTGCGAAAGTTCATCGTTTCGAAGCACCACGTGATGATCGGGTGTGATAGATTCTAACGTTCACATACAACGGGTGTAAGCCAGATTTACACACGCGAATCACTTAGGTTGACTTGACGAGCCTAGCATGTACAGACATGGCCTCGGAACACAAGAGACCGAAAGGTCGAGCATGAGTCGTATAGTAGATACGATCAACATGAAGATGTTCACCGATGATGACTAGTCCGTCTCATGTGATGATCGGACATGGCCTAGTTGACTCGGATCATGTAATCACTTAGATGACTAGAGGGATGTCTATCTGAGTGGGAGTTCATAAGATGAACTTAATTATCCTGAACATAGTCAAAAGCCCTCTGCAAATTATGTCGTAGCTTGCGCTTTAGTTCTACTGTTTTAGATATGTTCCTAGAGAAAATTTAGTTGAAAGTTGACAGTAGCAATTATGCGGACAATAGAAGGCTTATGTCCTTAATGCACCACTTAGTGTGCTAAACCTCGAACGTCGTCTGTAGATGTTGCGAACATCTGACATACACGTTTTGATAACTATGTGATAGTTCAGTTAAACGGTTTAGAGTTGAGGCACCAAAGACGTTTTCGAAAAGTCGCAGAACATATGAGATGTTTCGAGGGCTGAAATTGGAATTTCAGGCTCGTGCCCACGTCAAGAGGTATAAGACCTCCGATGATTTTCTTAGCCTGCAAACTAAGGGAGAAAAGCTCAATCGTTGAGCTTGTGCTCAGATTGTCTGAGTACAACAATCACTTGAATCGAGTGGGAGTTGATCTTCCAGATGAGATAGTGATGTTTCTCCAAAGTCATTGCCACCAAGCTGCTAGAGCTTCGTGATGAACTATAACATATCAGGGATAGATATGATGATCCTTGAGATATTCGCGATGTTTGACACCGCAAAAGTAGAAATCAAGAAGGAGCATCAATTGTTGATGGTTGGTAAAACCACTAGTTTCAAGAAGGGCAAGGGCAAGAAGGGATACTTCATGAAACAGCAAAACAGTTGCTGCTCTAGTGAAAACCCAAGGTTGAACCCAAACCCGAGACTAAGTGCTTCTGTGATGAGAGGAACGGACACTAAAGCAGAACCACCCTAGATACTTAGTAGATAAGAAGGCAGGCAAGGTCGTCGGAAGTATATTGGATATACATTATGTTAATGTGTACTTTACTAGTACTCCTAGTAGCACCAGGGTATTAGATACCGGTTCGGTTGCTAAGTGTTAGTAACTCGAAATAAAAGCTACGGAATAAACGGAGACTAGCTAAAGGTGAACTGACGATATGTGTTGGAAGTGTTTCCAAGGTTGATGTGATCAAGCATCGCACGCTCCCTCTACCATCGAGATTGGTGTTAAACCTAAATAATTGTTATTTGGTGTTTGCGTTGATGATTGGATTATGTCTATCGCAACACGGTTATTCATTTAAGGAGAATAATGGTTACTCTGTTTATTTGAATAATACCTTCAATGGTCTTGCACCTAAAAGAATGGTTTATTGAATCTCGATCGTAGTGATACACATTTTCATGCCAAAAGATATAAGATAGTAATGATAGTACCACTTACTTGTGGCACTTCCATGTAAGTCATATTAGTATAAAACGCATGAAGAAGCTCCATGTTGATGGATCTTTGGACTCACTCGTTTTTGAAATGTTTGAGACATGCGAACCATGTCTATTGGTGTATATGCACGAAGAAACTCCGTGCAAATGGACAATTTGGACTCACTTGATTTTGAATCACTTGAGATATGCAAATCATACCACATGGGAAGATGACTGAAGAGCCTCGTTTTCAGTAAGATGGAACAAGATAGCAACTTGTTGGAAGTAACACATTTTGATGTGTGCAGTCCAATGAGTGCTGAGGCATGCAGTGAATATTGTTATGTTCTTACTTCACAGATGATTCGAGTAGATGTTGAGTATATTTACTTGATGAAACACAAAGTCCGTATTATTGAATGGTTCAAGTAATTTCAGAGTGAAGTTGAAGATCATTGTGACAAGAGGATAAAATGTCTATGATATGATCATAGAGATGAGTATCTGAGTTACGAGCTTTGGCACGCAATTAAGACATTGTGGAAATTGTTTCACAATTAATACCGCTTGGAACACCATAGTGTGATGGTGTGTCCGAACATCATACTTGCACCCTATTGGATATGGTGCGTACCATGATGTCTCTTATCGAATTACCACTATCGTTCATGGGTTAGGCATTAGAGACAACCACACTCACTTTAATAGGGCACCACGTAATTCTGTTGAGACGACACTGTTTGAACTATGGTTTGGAGAAACCTAAGTTGTCGTTTCTTAAAAGTTTGGGGCTGCGACGCTTATGTGAAAAAGTTTTAGGTTGATGAGCTCGAACCCAAAGCGGATAAAAATGCATCTTCATAGGACACCCAAAACAGTTGCGTATACCTCCTATCTCAGATCCGGAAGCAAAAGTAATTGTTTCTAGAAACGGGTCCTTTCTCGAGGAAAAGTTTCTCTCGAAAGAATTGAGTGGGAGGATGGTGGAGACTTGATGAGGTTATTGAACCATCACTTCAACCAGTGTGTAGCAGGGCACAGGAAGTTGTTCATGTGGCACCTACACCAATTGAAGTGGAAGCTAATGATAGTGATCATGATGCTTCAGATCAAGTCACTATCGGACCTCGTAGGTCGACAAGGACGCGTACTACTTCAGAGTGGTACGCAATCCTGTCTTATAGGTCATGTTGCTAGACAACAATGAACCTACGAGCTATGGAGAAGTGATGGTGGGCCCGGATTCCGACGAATGGCTCGAGGCCATAAAATCTGAGAAAGGATCCATGACTTTGGAAGAAATACTTGATGGTAGTAAGGCCGTTGGGTACAGATGGATTTTAAAAGGAAGACAGACAACGATGGTAAGTATCACCATTAAGAAAGCTCGACTTGTCGTTAAGTTTTCCGACAAGTTCAAGGAGTTGACTACGATGAGACTTTCTCACTCATAGCGATGCTAAGAGTCTGTTGGGATTATGTTAGCAATTACTGCATGATTTATGAAATCTTGCAGATAGGATGTCAAAACATTGTTTCTTCGACGTTATTCTTGAGGAAAGGTTGTATGTGATACAACCAGAAGGTTTTTTCTCAATCCTGAAAGATGCTAACAAGTATGCAAAGCTCCAGCAATCCTTCTAAGGACTGGAGTAAGCATCTCGGAGTTGGAATGTACGCTTTGATGAGATGATCAAAGATTTTGGGTTTATACAAAGTTTATGAGAAACTTGTATTTCCAAAGAAGTGAGTGGGAGCACTATAGAATTTCTGATGAGTATATGTTGTTGACATATTGTTGATCAGAAATGATGTGGAATTTCTGGAAGGCATATAGGGTTGTTTGAAAGGTGTTTTTCAATGGAAAACCTGGATTAAGATACTTGAACATTGAGCATCAAGATCTATGAGGATAGATCAAAAACGCTAAATGGTACTTTCAAATGAGCACATACCTTGACATGATCTTGAAGGTGTTCAAGATAGACCAGTCAAAGAAGGAGTTCTTGCCTGAGTTGTAAGGTATGAAGTTAAGAGTTAAAGCTCGACCACGGCAGAAGAGAGAGAAAGGACGAAGGTCGTCTCCTATGCTTCAGACGTAGGCTCTATAGTATGCTATGTTGTGTACCGCACCGGAAGTGTGCCTTGCCATGAGTCAGTCAAGGGGTACAGGAATGATCCAAGAACGGATCATTGGACAGCGGTCAAAATTGTCCTTGGAGTAAATAAGGACATGTTTCTCGATTATGGAGGTGATAAAGAGTTCGGCGTAAAGGGTTACGTCAATGCAAGCTTTAACACCTATCCGAGTGACTCTGAGTAGCAAACCGGATACGTATAGTGGAGCAGCCATTTGGAATAGCTCCAAGTGGAGCGTGGAAGCAGCATTTACAATATGACCTAGAGATTTGCGAAATACATACGGATCTGAATGTTGCAGACCCGTTGAGTAAAACCTCTCTCACAAGCAAAACATGATCAAACCCCAGAACTCATTGAGTCTTAATCACATGGTGATGTGAACTAGTTTAGTGACACTAGTAAACTCTTTGGATGTTGGTCACATGGTGATGTGACCTATCAGTGTTAATCACATGGCGATGTGAACTAGATTATTGACTCTAGTGCAAGTGGGAGACTGTTGGAAATATGCCCTAGAGGCAACAATAAATTAGTTATTATTATTATATTTCCTTGTTGGTGATAAATTGTTTATTATCCATGCTATAACTGTATTGATAGGAAACTCAGATGCATGTGTGGGTACATAGACAACACCATGTCCCTAGTAAGCCTCTAGTTGACTAGCTCGTTGATCAATAGATGGTTACGGTTTCCTGAACATGGACATTAGATGTCATTGATAACGGGATCACATCATTAGGAGAATGATGTGATGGACAAGACCCAATCCTAAGCCTAGCACAAAGATCGTGTAGTTCGTATGCTAAAGCTTTTCTAATGTCAAGTATCATTTCCTTGGACCATGAGATTGTGCAACTCCCGGATACCGTAGGAATGCTTTGGGTGTACCAAACGTCACAACGTAACTGGGTGGCTATAAAGGTGCACTACAGGTATCTCCAAAAGTGTCTGTTGGGTTGGCACGAATAGAGACTGGGATTTGTCACTCCGTGTAACGGAGAGGTATCTCTGGGCCCACTCGGTAGGACATCATCAGAATGTGCACAATGTGACCAAGGGGTTGATCATGGGATGATGTGTTACGGAACGAGTAAAGAGACATACCGGTAACGAGATTGAACAAGGTATCGGTATACCGACGATCGAATCTCGGGAAAGTACAATACCGCTAGACAAAGGGAATTGTATACAGGATTGATTGAGTCCTTGATATCGTGGTTCATCCGATGAGATCATCGTGGAACATGTGGGAGCCAACATGGGTATCTAGATCCCGCTGTTGGTTATTGACCGGAGAACGTCTCGATCATGTCTGCATGGTTCCCGAACCCGTAGGGTCTACACACTTAAGGTTTGGTGACACTAGGGTTGTAGAGATAATAGTATGCGGTAACCCGAATGTTGTTTGGAGTCCCGGATGAGATCCCGAACATCATGAGGAGTTTCGGAGTGGTCCGGAGGTAAAGATTTATATATAGGAAGTCCAGTTTCGGCCACCGGGAAAGTTTCGGGGGTCATCGGTATTGTACCGGGACCACCGGAAGGGTCCCGGGGGTCCACCGGGTGGGGCCACCTATCCTGGAGGGCCCCATAGGCTGAGGGGGCGTGGGAACCAGCCCCTGGTGGGCTGGTGCGCCCCCCCTTGGGCCTCCCATGCGCCTAGGGTTAGAAACCCTAAGGGGTGGGGGCGCCTCCACTTGGCTTGGAGGCCAAGCCACCCCTAGGGCCGCCGCCCCCCTCCCTAGATGGGATCTACAAGGGGTCGGCGCCCCCCTAGGCCCCTATATATAGTGGAGCGGAGGGAGGGCAGCCGCACCTGAGTCTCTGGCGCCTCCCTCCCTCCCGTGACACCTCTTCCTCCGCGCTTGCGCTTGGCGAAGCCCTGCCGGGATCCCGCTACTTCCACCACCACGCCGTCGTGCTGCTGGATCTCCATCAACCTCTCCTCCCCTTGCTGGATGAAGGAGGAGGAGATGTCTCTCCCAACCATATGTGTGTTGAACGCGGAGGTGCCGTCCGTTCGGCGCTAGGATCATCGGTGATTTGGATCACGACGAGTACGACTCCATCAACCTCGTTCACTTGAATGCT
This sequence comes from Triticum aestivum, assembly GCF_018294505.1. Taxonomy (NCBI): domain Eukaryota; kingdom Viridiplantae; phylum Streptophyta; class Magnoliopsida; order Poales; family Poaceae; genus Triticum; species Triticum aestivum. Next base: position 35,899,065 of record NC_057807.1, on the reverse strand, counting down.
TCCGCTTAGCGATCTACAAGGGTATGTAGATGCACTCTCCTTCCCCTTGTTGCTAGTCTCTCCATAGATAGATCTTGGTGACTCGTAGGAAAATTTTGAATTTCTGCTACGTTCCCCAACAAGCTCTTGCCTCTCTTCCTTTTCCTCATATCGAGACCTCCTCGATCAAACACTTCATCCACACAAAACATCAACAGAAAATTTGGTAAGATCCGTTAGTATAATAAAGCAAATCACTACTCTAAGTACTGTTGCAAACCAATTCATATTTTGTTTTTTCATTGTGTCTACTGTAATATAGCTTTTCCATGGCTTAATCCACTGATAGAAATTGATAGTTTCATCAAAACAAGTAAACTATGCATCAAAAACAGAATCTGTCAAAAACAGAACAGTCTGTAGCAATCTGAACATTCACCATACTTATGGTACCCCAAAAATTCTACCAAAATTAGGAAACATAAAAAATTTGTACATAAAGACAGTGAAAAAAGTTTGAGAACCATTTGACGTTCCAGTAAAAAATGTAAAATCGCGCACTACAGCCAAAGTTTCTGTCCTGCAGCGTACAAACCAACAAGCATTGTAAACATCCTAAAGGCAAAACTTGGCACATTATTTTTATAATACAATGGAATTGTACAACAGGATAATTATTTTTGTTGAAAAGTTTCTGTAATCAAGATTCACAAAGTTTCTGTGAGCATGAACAAAGTTCAAGGCTAGCTCCCACTTTAACAATGTTCGTCTTTCTCACTTTCGCTTTCCTTTTTGAAAAGTTTTGGGTTCCCCTCTTTATTTTTTTGTTTTTAGACTATATAAAAGCACTCAACAGAAATAAATGACTCTCTAAAACTTCTGGGTTGTCTCCCTGGCAGTGCTTTCTTTAAAGCCATTAAGCTAGGCATATAGTGCTCAAGTAATGGATCCACCCGGATCCCAAGGTATATCAAAGCCAATTTTAATTAACAATGATTTGTGATTTAGTAGTGAGCACAAAGTAACGTATATCATGCAACAACGAAGTCTAACTCTCTTCCTATGCATCGGCATGTCATAAAAGAACAATTCATGCACACATAGTAAAGGCCAATGCATAGTATAAGCAGTTTCTTGCAATTCTATCGTGTTGGAAACATAGAGAGGTGGAGATATAGTTCCTCTCTCATAATAATTGCGAGTAGGAGAAGCAAGCACATGCATATTATATCTATCAAAATCATCATGTGTAGTAGTAAAACACAACCCATCAATATAATCCTTAATAAGCACAAACTTCTCCGATATAGTGTAGTCGGGAGAATTCAAAAAGATAATAGGACTATCATGCGTGGGTGCAATAGCAACAATTTCATGTTTAACATAAGGAACTATAGCAAGTTCATATCCATAAGCATAATTCATATTGGCATCATGGCCACAAGCATAGCAAGCATCATCAAGAAGGGATATTTCAAGATAATCAACGGGATCATAACAATCATCATAGCAATCATCCTTCGGTAAGCATGAAGGGGAATTAAACAATGTATGAGTTGAAGAGTTACTCTCATTAGAAGGTGGGCATGGGTAGCTAATCCGCTCTTCCTCCCTTTGTTCTTCACTCTCCTCATCATATTTTTCATCCAATGAGCTTACAGTTTCATCAATTCCTTCTTCCATAGATTCCTGCAAAATATTAGTCTCTTCTTGGACAGCGGAGACTTCCTCAATAAATGCATCAATATCGGCATTATATTCATAATTCTCATAGCAATATTTAAGTATTGCAAAATTTTCAGGTCTGTAAACATCATCATCAAGATTTTCACACGTTTTAAACAAAGATTCAATTTCATAAGCACCCATAAAAGCAACAAATTTTTCTATTTGTTCCACATCATAGTAATCATATATACCATTAGCATAAGAAGCCAAGGTTTCATTATCATTAAATTTGCATGAAAAGGAAAGGTGCTGAGCCTTCATCCTAGAGCAACAAGTATAATCATATCTCAAGCATAGTTGCCTAGCATACAAATGCAACATATGAATTTGATCCCATAATAGTTTCCCTTTTTGAGTCAAGCGATAATCCCTAAAGTATTCACGTTGATCCAACGTGTCTCCCATAACATAATTGAATGGGGTTTTCTCAGGATTATCAAAGTAGTACATAATATCTTTCACATAATGAGCATCGAGGGTTTTAGGAGGTTCCCCATCTCCATGAGTAGCAAGTACACCTAATTATTTTGGTATTTCGTGTTCCATATCCATAACTAAAGATAGAGAACAACTTAGACCATGATTCGTGTTCCATTTTTTTGGTATTTCTCCTCACGCCCTCACACAATGCGAGATGCCATGATTCCACTATTGGTGCCCTTGAAGGCGGCGACCGAACCTTTACAAACAAGGTTGGGGCAATCTCCACAACTTAATTGGAGGCTCCCAATGACACCACGAGGCTTCACCACAATGGACTATGGCTCCGCGATGACCTCAACCGTCTAGGGTGCTCAAACACCCAAGAGTAACAAGATCCGCTAGGGATTAGTGGGGGAATCAAATTTCTCTTGGTGGAAGTGTAGATCAGGGCCTTCTCAACCAATCCAGAGCAAACTCAACAAGTTTGATTGGCCGGGGAGATAGATCGGGCGAAAATGGAGCTTGGAGCAACAATGGAGATTTGGGGGAAGAGGTGAGTCAACTTTGGAGAAGAAGACCCCCTTTTATAGTGGGGGGAACAATCCAACCGTTACCCCCCAGAACAGCCCCACAGAGAGCGGTACTACCGCAGGGGGCAGCGGTACTACCGCTAGCCCCAACGGTACTACCGCTCCCCCTCGCGGTACTGCCGTGCAGCCAGGGAGGGCAGGCTGATGGGCAAGGGATGGTCCCAGTGCGGTACTACCGCGGTGGTAGGGCAGTACTACCGCTTACACGGTACTACCGCTTCTACTGCCGCTGCTTAGTGCCGCACAATCTGACACGAGGGGTGACCCCTGATACGTCTCCAACGTATCTACTTTTCCAAACACTTTTGCCCTTGTTTTGCACTCTAACTTGTATGATTTGAATGAAACTAACCCAGGCTGACGCTGTTTTCAGCAGAACTGCCATGATGTTGTTTTATGTGTAGAAAACAAAAGTTCTCGGAATGACCTGAAAATCCTCGGAGATAAGTTTCAGAAAATATAAACAATACTGGCAAAAGATGAAGGCCAGGGGGCCCACACCCTGTCCATGAGGGTGTGGGGCGCGCCCACCCCCTGCCCCCCCCCTATCTCGTGGGCCCCCTGGAGCTCCGCCGACCTCAACTCCAACTCCATATATTCCGTTCCAAGGAGAAAAAAAATCAGAGAGGAAGTTTCATCGCGTTTTATGATATGGAGCCGCCGCCAAGCCCTAATCTCTCTCGGGAGGGTTGATCTGGAGTCTGTTCGGGGCTCCGGAGAGGGGGATTCGTCGCCGTCATCATCATCAACCATCCTCCATCACCAATTTCATGATGATCACCGCCGTGCGTGAGTAATTCCATCGTAGGCTTGCTGGATGGTGATGGATTGGATGAGATTTATCATGTAATCAAGTTATTTTGTTAGGGTTTGATCCCTAGTATCCACTATGTTCTGAGATTGATGTTGCTATGACTTTGCTGTGCTTAATACTTGTCACTAGGGCCCAAGTGCCATGATTTCAGATCTGAACCTATTATGTTTTCATGAATATATGTGTGTTCTTGATCCTATCTTGCAAGTCTATAGTCACCTATTATGTGTTATGATCCGACAACCCCGAAGTGACAATAATCGGGATACTTCTCAGTGATGACCGTAGTTTGAGGAGTTCATGTATTCACTATGTGTTAATGCTTTGGTCCGGTTCTCTATTAAAAGGAGGCCTTAATATCCCTTAGTTTCCGCTAGGACCCCGCTGCCACAAGAGGGTAGGACAAAAGATGTCATGCAAGTTCTTTTCCATAAGCACATATGACTATATTCGGAATACATGCCTACATTACATTGATGAATTGGAGCTAGTTCTGTGTCACCCTATGTTATAGCTATTACATGAGGAGTCGCATCCGACATAATTATCCATCACTGATCCAATGCCTACGAGCTTCTCACATCTTGTGCTTCGCTTATTTACTTTTCCATTGCTACTGTTACAATTACTATGAAACTATTATCTTTACTTTTGCCACTGTTACCATTATTATCATACCACTTTGCTACTAAATACTTTGCTGCAGATACTAAGTTATATAGGTGTGGTTGAATTGGCAACTCAACTGCTGATACTTAAGAATATTCTTTGGCTCCCCTTGTGTCCAATCAATAAATTTGGGTTGAATACTTTATCCTCGAAAGCTGTTGCGATCCCCTACACTTGTGGGTTATCAAGACTAATTTCTGGCGCCTTTGCCGGGGAGCATAGCTCTATTCTCTGAGTCACTTGGGATTTATATCTGCTGATCACTATGAATAACTTGAAAGATCAAAGAACTAAAATTTATCCCTCAACTACGAGGGGAGGTAAGGAACTGCCATCTAACTCTGCACTAGATTCTCCTTCTGTTATGAATAAGCTTGCGACACCTAAACCTGCTACTGCTATGAATTCTGATATGTCGCATGTTATTGATGATGCCACTTCTGCTATGCATGATACTTATGATGAAACTACTTCTATGCTTGATACTACTGTGCCATTAGGTGAATTTCTTGATGAACAACTTACTAAGGCTAGGGAGAATGAAATTTTTGAAAATGAAATTATTGATGAAAGTGATGATGAAGGTTCTCCTCCTAACTATGAATTGCTTGTTGTTCCTGAGGGTTATGTTATGGATGAAGAAACTGCTAGAGATTTTCTTGCTTGCAATGATAGATCAGATCTTAAGAAATTGTTAGCTAAGATGAAACAAAAGACTCTAAATGCTAGAATGAAACATGACCCTGCTTTTGCCACTTCACCTATCTTTGTTACTGATAAGGATTATGAATTCTCTGTTGATCTTGAGATTATTACTTTAGTTGAATCCGATCCTTTCTATGGCACTGAATCTAAAACTATTGTGGCACATCTCACCAAGTTAAATGATATAGCCACCCTGTTTACTAATGATGAGAAGTCTCGCTATTATTATATCCTTAAGATATTTCCATTCTCATTAAAGGGTGATGCTAAGACTTGGTTTAATTCTCTTGATCCTGGTTGTGTGTGTAGTCCCCAGGATATGATTTATTACTTCTCTGCTAAATATTTCCCTGCTCATAAGAAACAAGTTGCCTCGCGGGAAATATATAACTTTGTGCAAATCAAAGAAGAGAGTCTCCCACAAGCTTGGGGGAGGCTTCTCCAATTACTTAATGCTTTGCCTGATCATCCTCTTAAGAAAAATGAAATACTTGATATCTTTTATAATGGACTAACCGATGCTTCCAAGGACTACTTGGATAGTTGTGTTGGTTGTGTTTTTAGGGAAAGAACAGTCGACCAAGCTGAATTACTATTGAATAATATATTGACTAATGAAAATAATTGGACTCTTCCTGAGCCAATTCCTGAGGCAATTCCCGAACCAATTGAGCCAACTCCTGAGCCTATTCCTAAACCCACTCTGAAGAAGAGAGGTGTTCTATTTCTCAGTCCTGAAGATATGTAAGAGGCAAAGAAATAAATGAAAGAAAAGGTATAAAAGCTGAAGATGTTAAGAATTTACCACCTATTGAAGAAATACATGGTCTTAATATACCACTTGTCGAAGAACCACATTGTCTTGATAACCCGACACAGGTAGTAAAGGTAAATTCTCCCTATAGATATGATAAAGTTGAAATTCCCTCTACTAAATTTCATAGCCCATGCTTAGATGAATTTGATGACTTTATGGATAGACAAGAAAGTTTTAATTCTTATGTTGGTAGAGAATTAGAGAATAATGCTTTCGAGATAGGACGCTTGAGTGATTATATGGCTGGAGTTAAAGGTGAACTTAAACTCATTAGCAAATATGCTTCTATGGTTACCACTCAGGCTGAACAAGTTCTTAAGGCTCAGAATGAATTGCTAGATGAACTAAATAATAAACATGACTTTGCTGTTAGAGTGGCTACTAGAACTGGTAAAATGACCCAGGAACCTTTGTATCCTGAAGGCCACCCTAAGAGGATTGAACAAGATTCTCAGAATAATAATCTAGATGCTCCTAGTTCTTCTAAGAAGAAGAAAAAGAGAAATGACAGTACTTTGCATGCTTCTAGTGAACCTAATGTAGAAACACCTGAGAATCCTAATGATACTTCTACCTCTGATGCTGAAACACAATCCGGAGATGAACATGAACCTGATGATAATGCTAATAATGATGTTCATGTTGATGCTCAACCTAGTAATAACAATGATATAGAAATTGAACCTGCTATTGGTCTTGATAACCCACAATCAAGAAAGCAACGTTATGATAAGAGAGATTTTGTTGCTAGGAAACATGGTAGGGAAAGAGAACCATGGGTTCAGAAACCCATGCCCTTTCCTCCTAAACCATCCAAGGCAAAGGATGATGAGGACTTTGAGCGTTTTGCTGAAATGGTTAGACCTATTTTCTTACGCATGCGCTTAACCGATATGCTTAAAACAAACCCTTATGCTAAATATATGAAAGATATCATCACTAATAAAAGGAAAATACCTGAAGCTGAAATCTCCACCATGCTCGCTAACTATACCTTTAAGGATGGAATACCTAAGAAACTTGGTGATCCCGGAGTACCCACCATACCATGCTCCATAAAAAGAAATTATGTTAAAACTGCTTTATGTGATTTAGGAGCCGGTGTTAGTGTTATGCCTCTTTCCTTGTACCGTAGACTTGAAGTAAGTAAGTTGACACCCACTGAGATATCCTTGCAAATGGCTGATAAATCAACTACTATACCTGTCGGCATTTGTGAGGACGTCCATGTTGTTGTTGTGAATGTTACTATCTTAACAGACTTCGTCATTCTTGATATTCCTGAGGACGACAGTATGTCGTTTATCCTCGGTATACCCTTTTTAAATACTGTGGGTGCTGTTATTGATTGCAACAAAGGCAATATCACCTTTCATGTTAATGGAAATGAGCATACGGTACATTTTCCGAGGAAACAACCTCAAGTTCACATCATAAATTCTATTGGGAAAATTCCATCAATCATTATTGGAGGTTTTGAATTTCCTCTCCCTACTGTCAAAAAAGTATGATATTCTTATTGTTGGGGATGTTCATATCCCCGTTGAGGTAACTTAGTGTTATTCGAAATTTCTCCGGTTCCGTGTTATTCAGAATGAGTTTGTTAACAAGACTTGATCAACCTTGTTAGTGGATTCATTTTGATGATCATGAGATGGATGAAACTAGAAGGCACAACCTTCTGTACCCTCTTTTTACTTTCTGTTATTTAAAATAAATAAAGCAAAAAAAATATCATCTGTCTGTTTTCTGAATTATCCATGCAATGAAAAATATCCCAAAAATAAAAGTGCTCCAAATGCCCTGCAAATTTAGTATGATTTTTTATGGAATATTTGAGGATTTTAGGCACTGAAATCACTGCAGGAGGGGCAAGCACCAGGCCACGAGGGTGGAGGGCGCGCACACACACCCTAGGCGCGCCCCCTATCTCGTGGGCCCCTGGTGGGCCCCCTCCACTTATGCTAGCACCCACACACTCCATCTTCTTCCCCAAAAAATCCCCATCCAGCTCAAGCACGAGTTCTAGCTCATTTTGCTGCGATTTTCGATCTCCTTGCTCAAAGCTCCATTCACAAAACTGCTTTCGGAGATTGTTGCTTGGTATGTGACTCCTCCATTGGTCCAATTAGTTTTTGTTCTAGTGCTTTATTCATTGCAAATTTTTGCTGCATAGGTGACCATGTTCTTGAGCTTGCATGTTAAATTTATGAGGTCCCAAGTAATTCTAATGCATGATATAGGCTCTAGGCACTTGTAGGAGTAGTTGCTATCAATCTTGCTTAGTTTTATTTACTTTTATATTGAAGTTATTAAAAATTTCAGAAATATTGCAGAAAAAGAAATATGTTCAGGAAAATGTACCAAGGTGGTTCTTCAAGGAAGAAAGGACCCCGGTTCGCAATACGTGAGCTCGATGACAAATTACCAAGGGAAGCTTATGTACGGCCTTGTGAATGGCCATCAGAGCCATTTATGGTTGCAGCGGGTATCAAGGATGAATTTGATGCATATGTGCGTAATGCCGACCTTGAGGCGTTCATGCAAGATAAGTGCCCGCAGTACCAGTACTTAACTGATTCATTTGTGAGAAGGTTTACATTTACATCTTCACGCAATTCTCAAAGTGTCCTGTTTGATATCTATGATAAATCATATACCATGGACTTAGATGATTTTACAACTGCTTGCAAACTTCCACAATGGGGCAATATTAATGATCCCCACAAATCTGAACTTAGAGATTTCCTTGCTAGTATTACTGTGGGAGAATCTAGGGATATTGCACAAGCTACCATAGGGAGCATTCATTTTCCTGCTATACATTATTTTGCTCTCTTCATTGGTAGATGCATTAACGGTAAAGATGAAGCATGTCATATGTGTGTGCCTGATCATTGTGTCCTCAAGAGTGCTGTGTTAGGTTATAAAGATTATAACTTGGGGGCAATAGTTGCACGTAGGTTGCATAATAATGGTAGAGCTGGAGATTTATTTGGAATAATTTATGCGACCCGTGTGGCAAATTATCTTGGTATAGCCCCACGAGAGGGGGATATGATGTTGCTGCCTGCTTATTTAGATTATGATGCTATGGTCCATCATCATTTTCTTAAGAGGAATGAATAATTCCTCCAGTATCGACTAATCTTTGACAGACATAGCGCTGTCCATGTTACCCTTCATGCTCCTTTCCTTTTTGATTACCAGGCAAAAGGAAGATATGTTGTTACCAGTGAGGAAGCATCTAAACAAGAGGGGAGAGCGGAGGCAGCTCGCCAACATGCCGCAACCCAGGAGGCATTTGCTGTTGCATCTCAGTACGACCCCAGTTACAACTGCGAATATTAGCCAGGCTACCTGTGGCATTAGACCAACATAGGCCAAAAGCCTAAGCTTGGGGGGAGTACGTATTTCTCACCGACTTTACATTCATGTTCACACACTATTCTAGTCGTCGGTGCTCATACTCTTTCATTGTATTATCCATGCTAGTTTAATTTTCTTTTTCTAGCCTTCTTCTTGTGTGTTTAATAAACCTTAAGAAAAACCAAAAAAATGAGTTAGTTTAATTTCCAGGCTTATAGTAGAAATTAAAATGAAAACCCAAAAAGATTTCTCATTCTTCTTTTACTTGTTGGGAGCTTTCCCGTGAAATAGTTTTATTTTCTTTTCTTTCCTTTGGGGGTCGAGAGTAGAAGACCATACTGAAAATGTTTAGTGGCTCTCATATGCATGATTGTTTATTTAACTTAGAGCCCATCTTACTTTATCTTCTCTCTTGAGTTGAATGCTTGCAGATTCCAGCTTAGTCCAATGCACGTGCACTATTATTATTATACACATCGTTCGGTCGTGCAAGTGAAAGACAATAATGACGATATATGATGGAATGATTGAGATGAGAAAAGCTGGTATGAACTCAACCTCTCTTGTTTTTGTAAATATGATGAGTTCATCGTTCCTGATTCAGCTTATTATGAAGTAAACATATTTGCAATGACATTTAGAGATTATAGTTGCTTGTGCCATGCTTGATTAGCTATGAGTTATAATGGTTTACCTTGCGTGCCAACATGCTATTAAAATGATTATGATGTGGTATGATGGGATGGTATCCTCCTTTGAACGAATTGAGTGACTCGACTTGGCACATGTTCACGCATGTAGTTGAAACAAATCAACATAGCCTTCACGATATTTATGTTCATGGTGGATTATATCCTACTCATGCTTGTACTCGGTGTGAATTAATTTTAATGCATGTTCATGACTGTTGTCGCTCTCTCAGTTGGTCGCTTCCCAGTCTTTTGCTAGCCTTCACCTGTACTAAGCGGAAATACTGCTTGTGCATCCAAACTCCATAAACCCCAAAGTTATTCCATATGAGTCCACCATACCTTCCTATATGCGGTATCTACCTATCGTTCCAAGTAAATTTGTATGTGCCAAACTCCAAACCTTCAAATGAAATTATGTTTTGTATGCTCGAGCAACTCATGTTTCAACTAGGGCTGCCTATATCTCCCATGCTAGGTGGGTTATTCTCAAGAGGAGTGGACTCTGCTCCTCATTCACGAGAAAGGACCGGTAACCGGGATGCCCAGTCCCATGATCCAAAAAGATCAAAGCAAATCAATATAATTAAACAAGACTCCCCCATGCCTGTTGTTAGTTGCAGGCACTCGTTGTTTCGAGCAAGACATAGATTGATGCTTGTTGGTGGTGGGGGAATATAAACTTTTACCATTCTGTTTGGGAACTGCCTATAATGTATGTAGTATGGAAGATACAACCATCTCATAATTGTTGCGTTGACAATGAAAGTATGCCGCTCAAAATGTTATTCAATCTCTATTTTGAAATCAAGCTCTGGCACCTCTACAAATCCCTGCTTCCCTCTGCGAAGGGCCTATCTATTTACTTTTATGTTGAGTCATCATCCCTCTTATTAAAAAGCACCCGCTGGAGAGCACACTGTCATTTGCATTCATTATTATTGGTTTATATTGGGTATGACTTGACTGGATCTCTTTTACCATGAATTACAATGTTTAGCCAGTCCTTGATCTTTAAAGGTGCTCTGCATTTATGTTTTGCGGTCTCAGAAAAGGCTAGCGAGATATCATTTTGTTATATCATGTTATGATTGTTTTGAGAAAGTGTTGTCATCCGAGTTTTATTATTATGGCTCGCTAGCTGATTATGCCATTGATATGAGTAATTGTGAGACCGAGGTGTTATTGTGAGTATGGTTAGTTCATAATATTTTCTAAAACCTGAATGTTGGCTTTGCATGTTTACAACAACAAGAGCAAATAGAGTTTGTAAAAGTTTTTCTTTATCACTTTCAGTTTATCAACTGAATTGCTTGAGGACAAGCAAAGGTTTAAGCTTGGGGGAGTTGATACGTCTCCAATGTATCTACTTTTCCAAACACTTTTGCCCTTGTTTTGGACTCTAACTTGTATGATTTGAATGAAACTAACCTAGAATGACGCTGTTTTCAGCAGAACTGCCATGATGTTGTTTTATGTGTAGAAAACAAAAGTTCTCGGAATGACCTTAAAATCCTCGGAGATAAGTTTCAGAAAATATAAAAAATACTGGAAAAAGATGAAGGCCAGCGGGGCCACACCCTGTCCACAAGGGTGGGGGGCGCGCCCACCCCCTGGGCGCGCCCCCCTGTCTCGTGGCCCCCTTGGAGCTCCGCCGACCTCAACTCCAACTCCATATATCCGTTTCACGGAGAAAAAAAATCAGAGAGGAAGTTTCATCGCATTTTACAATACGGAGCCGCCGCCAAGCCCTAATCTCTCTCGGGAGGGCTGATCTGGAGTCCGTTCGGGGCTCCGGGGAGGGGGATTCGTTGTCGTCGTCATCATCAACCATCCTCCATCACCAATTTCATGATGCTCACCGCCGTGCATGAGTAATTCCATCATAGGCTTGCTGGACGGTGATGGGTTGGATGAGATTTCTCATGTAATCAAGTTAGTTGTGTTAGGGTTTGATCCCTAATATCCACTATGTTCTGAGATTGATGTTGCTATGACTTTGCTATGCTTAATGCTTGTCACTAGGGCCCGAGTGCCATGATTTCAGATATGAACCTATTATGTTTTCATGAATATATGTGTGTTCTTGATCCTATCTTGCAAGTCTATAGTCACCTATTATGTGTTATGATCCGACAACCCCAAAGTGACAATAATCAGGATACTTCTCGGTGATGACCGTAGTTTGAGGAGTTCATGTATTCACTATGTGTTAATGCTTTGGTCCGGTTCTCTATTAAAAGGAGGCCTTAATATCCCTTAGTTTCCGCTAGGACCCCGCTGTCATGGGAGGGTAGGACAAAAGATGTCATGCAAGTTCTTTTCCATAAGCACGTATGACTATATTCGGAATGCATGCCTACATTACATTGATGAATTGGAGCTAGTTCTGTGTCACCCTATGTTATAGCTATTACATGAGGAATCGCATCCGACATAATTATCCATCACTGATCCAATGCCTACGAGCTTTTCACATCTTGTGCTTCGCTTATTTACTTTTCAATTGCTACTGTTACAATTACTACAAAACTATTATCTTTACTTTTGCCACTGTTACCATTACTATCATACCACTTTGCTACTAAATACTTTGCTGCAGATACTAAGTTATCCATGTGAGGTTGAATTGACAACTCAACTGCTAATACTTAAGAATATTCTTTGGCTCCCCTTGTGTTGAATCAATAAATTTGGGTTGAATACTTTACCCTCAAAAGTTGTTGCGATCCCCTACACTTGTGGGTTATCAACCCCCTCGAGTCGACGCGGCAGGACCCGGTACTGCAGCAGTACTACGGCTGAGGACCCATAGGTGGTACTACCGCTGTAGAGCGGTACTGCCGCCTGTGGCTCTTGAGCAGTACTACCACTGGGCACCGCGGTACTACCGCTGGGACCAAGCCAAAACCCAGAGAAGGGGAAGAAGACCTCCATTGGAGTGGGAAGGCTCAGGGGGTGCAAAACGGATGTGTACGTGTTGATTCCACCCAGCCTTACCAACAGCGGATCCTCTCTTGATAGTACGGTAACTCCTACGAAACATGTCCACCAAAACAGAAGCGAAGGAGCTACACTGTCTTGATTAAAACTCCAAGGGGAAGAAATCGTCTCGTGCCAAAGGATAGATCTATGAAATGCTCAAAGCACACGATTAGTCCACAAACGTGTTGTCATCAATCACCAAAACTACATCGAGAGAGATATGCCTTAACAATCTCGCCCTTTTTGGTGGATTGATGACAACAAGGGATTTGCACAAGGATAGTACAAGAATAAAGAGATACTTAGAACTACAAAATAGAGACGGGCTCCCCCTGAATGTGTGCACCTAATTAGTTGTGCCTATGGAATGCAAAGTACACACATTAGGATCAACACTCCCCCTATCTTTTATAGTCCAACAACCTGAGCATATGGGAACGAGCGAGCAGGATATAAACTAGGATAAGCAAGCAACTCACAAGTTACCAAAGTACTAGATGGTCATAGATAATAACGGATAAGGTAGCATATGTCTCACCCCATATGATAGGAACTTAGGTCTCACAGGCACAAAACCAAACCAAGCAAGCGACAAGAGAAAGCAACGACACAACAAACCACAAAGACACGCACACTCGCAACTCGGTAATGACACAAATCCCTATACTCTCTCCCCCTTTGGCATCGAGGCACCAAAAAGGCAAAGAGCGTTGCTACGGCTCCAGGTGATAGCAAGCTGAGGATCTCGAACATCACATCCCAGCGGGATCGTCTGCATCACCATCTTCGGTCAGAAACTGCTCGGCGTCAGAATCGGTCCACTGGCAATGCTGCTGAACTCACTCCTCCTCATCTGTGATCCTACCCTCAGAACTACTGGCAACAGTTGCACCCAACTGACGCATGAGCTCCTTGTGGCGGCTCCGGGCCTTCTTCTCAGAGACATGAGACATGTACTAGCCATGAGACTCCATGCAAAAAAGTTTCTTCAACTTGCGCTTGATCTTCTTGGCCCAAGAGGGCTCCACTCCGGAGGTCTCATAATCCTCCTCATCATCGGCCTTAGCCTCGCCCTCGGTCTCCATGTCAGCAGCTATAGATGGACCTCCAGACTTAGGATCCGGAGTGCCCCAATTATCCTTCTTTCTCAGACGCTTGATCTCATGAGAAACCAAATCTCTAGTCTCCAACAGAACCCTGGGATAGACATGAGCCCAGGCCTTCTCAATGAGCAACATAATGAACGAACCATAGATCGGGCACTTGCACTCAGAAACGGTAGAAAGAAGTTCAGACCACATAACATGAGAAATGTCCAGGGACTCGCCAATGTTTGATTCCTTCTCATGATGGCAGAAGAGAAGCATGTCCACGAGATAGGAGTGGACCATATCCAGATCCCCGATTCGAGGAAATAGAGTCTCTCTAAAAACGCGGTGGAGGATGTCCAGAAAAGCAGGCAGCTCATAGGTTTCCTTCTCAGTCACGGGGTTCTTCTTCACAGAACAATAGGGCCAGAGAGCTTGCTTGTGAGTGGAGGAGGTATTGCGGTAAGGACGGAAACCAACTGGAGTCTCAAGCCCGTGATCTTCCACCCCAAGTAACTCCATGAAGGCCTTCCACTTGACAGAAAGCAACTTGCCATTAGTCATCCAAGTCAGAGTCCATTCGGCATCAGTCCCAAGATGGACAGTGGCATAGAATTGGGCCACCAAATTTGCATCAAAGTCCTTGTTGAATTGCATGATACTGAGGATGTTCAGCCGAGTGCACATCTAAAGGGCTTCGCCAAAGTACTCAGGGTCCTTCTCCATAGAATCCGTATCGATGGAGCGCACATCAACATATAGATTCTTCTTGGCCTTGATCACATCAAAGTAGATGGCAAATTGAAAATGATTCTAGAATAGGCGGTTGACCAAAGTGGGTTCTAGGTCTTCCGCATAGGGGTTGCGGCGACGCCTTTCCCAAAATTCCTTGGCAGTCATCTCAGTCAGAGTCTTGCCCCTCGGCTTTGGATTTTTTGCAGGCTTCTTCTTGAGTTGAAGCGGAGGATGAGAACTTGAGGAAGCACCCAGTGTCTCAGAGGTGCGGTAGCGCTTTGACGTTGCACGTTCGGGGTTGATACAGCGGCCTTGCTGCTCAGGAAGATCATCACCTGGAACCAAACACACGAAGCAAAGGAACAACATGAAAGAAAGAGCATAAGCCTCCAAACAAAGCAACATGGATCAAAAATTGGTAGGGAAAAGATGGAATTGGGCATCCAGCGGTAGTACCGTGACCAACCTGCGGTAGTACCGCTCGAGGGTAGTACCGCTCTAGACGAGGAATGGCGGTTTCCTATTGTCGTGGACAGATCCGGCACTACCGATGATGCCAAATTCAAAAATAAACCTACCAAACTTCAATCCAAAAGGCCTAGAGGCCATCTCCATCCTACTCAAGCCTCGTCTTAGCCAAAAAACGAGAAAAGCAATGCCTATTGCCCCTAACAACTAGATGCAAGATCTAGGCAAAGAGAGAACAGGAACGGGGGCAATACCAGCATCCATGGCAAGAGGGCGCGTTGGGAATCGATTCCAGCAGAGGAACTGGAGAGGAGCGGCACGAGGATGGCGGCCGACTGAAGCTCTCCTGCGGCGAGACGTCGCTGGAGCGATGAAGAAGACGAGCGAGTGGGGCGAATGGGTATGGGGGAGAGAAGCAACTCCCCCTGCCCGAACATAACCCCCCATGCCCGCTCCGGAGCGGTAGTATCGCTTGGAGTGGGCGGTAGTCCCGCTTGGAGTGGGCGGTAGTACCGCTTGAAGAGCCGCAAGAAAATGGCTCAAGAACAAAAAGGCTTAACTCAAAAAGAAAACGATGAAAAGAGAGCAAACACAAACGCAAAAACCAAACACACAAAGAGGACGAGAACCACACTCCTCTCCAAGAGTGGGCGGTGGCCGAGGCCACCTATGTTTGAGTCTGGAGGTATGGCGCCGTGAATAATTATCTTGGGCCCATAACCAAAACTCGTCTTTGAAGCACACATACCATCAAAAATGGCGAATGTGAAAGAGTTGATCGATTTATGCATAATGGTGGAGGGAGAGTTCATTGAGAGAACAACACCCCCCCTATGTCCATGCCTACACCTAAACTAGACAACAAGTTGAGTGTGGTGGGGTGTGCGAGGGCTCAAGTCACATTGCTTGAATCAATGATATTTAGCGCATGTCTTAACTCGCGAAATCTTGCTTCATCCAAGGGCTTCGTGAAAATATCTGCAAGGTTATCATGAGTGTTGACATACTTGAGCTCGATCTCCCCTCACCTAACATGATCCCGGATGAAGTGATACCGAATCTGAATATGCTTCGTCTTGAAGTGTTGCACCGGGTTGAGAGAAATCTTGATGGCACTTTCACTGTCACACCAAAGAGGCACTTTGTCACAAATGACACCATAATCCTTTAAAGTTTGCCTCATCCATAAGGGTTGTGCACAAAAACTACCGGCCGCCACATACTCTGCTTCGGTGGACGAGAAAGATACACAACTTTACTTCTTGGAAGACCAACTCACCAAAGAGCAACCAATAAATTGGCACCCTCCGGAAGTGGACTTCCTATCCACTTTGTCTCCCGCCCAATCGGAATCCGAATATCCTTCAAGCTTGAAGTTTGCTCCTCTTGGGTACCATAAGACAAAGTTTGGGGTATGAGCCAAATATCGGAAGATCCGCTTGACCGCCACAAAGTGGCCTTCCTTCGGTGCAGCTTGAAACTATGGACACATTCCCACACTCAACATGATATCTGGTCTAGATGCACAAAGGTAAAGCAAGGAGCCAATCATGGAGCGATATACCTTTTGATCCACCGCTTTACCATTGGGATCAATGTCAAGTTGGCACTTGGTGGTCATTGGAGTGGAAGCCGGATTGACATCACTTAGCTTGAATCTTTTTAGCATGTCTTGAGTGTATTTGGCTTGATTGATGAAGGTACCTTCTCTTCTTTGCTTGATATCGAAACCAAGGAAGAACTTCAACTCTCCCATTGAAGACATCTTGAACTTGGAGGTCATGAGAGCGGCAAATTCCTCATTGAAAGCTTTGTTAGGGGAACCAAAGATAATATCATCAACATATAGTTGGCACACAAACAACTCCCCTTTGACCTTCTTCGTAAAAAGAGTGGGATCGATTTGCCCAACTTCAAATCCATGATCTTGCAACAACTCGATAAGGTGGTCATACCACGTGCGTGGGGCTTGCTTGAGGCCATAGAGTGCCTTATCGAGTTGATACACATGATCGGGGAAGTAGGGATCCTCGAACCCAGGGGGTTGCTTGACATAAACCAACTCATTAATAGGACCATTAAGAAAAGCACTCTTCACATCCATTTGTTGTAACTTAAAGTAGTGATGGGAAGCATAAGCAATCAACAAACGAATGGATTCAAGGCGAGCTACGGGGGCAAAGGTTTCACCGTAGTCGATACCCTCGACTTGGGAGTAGCCTTGTGCCACCAATCTTGCCTTGTTGCGAACGATGGTCCCATGAGCATCTTGATTGTTCTTGAATATCCACTTGGTTCCAATGACATTGTGGTTCCTCGGTTCCCCGTTGGCCTTGGCACCAATCTCCACACCTTGTTGTACTCGAAGTTGTTGAGTTCTTCATGCATGGCATTGAGCCAATCCGGATCTTCGAGCGCCTCATAGACCTTTTGAGGTTCAACACAAGAGACAAACGTGTGATGTTCACAATAGTTTGCTAATTGTCTACAAGTGCTTACCCCCTTTCTTAGGCTTCCAACCACATTTTCCATGAGATGACCCTTGGTAGTGAGCTTGGAAGCAATCTTCGCAGCACGACGCTCTAGATCCTCCTCGGATGTGAAAGGAGATAGGGTAACTTCTTGATTATCTTGAGCACCGTCATGCGCTTGTTCTTGATCTTGAGCTTGCTCTTGATCTTGAACTTGCTCGAGGGGGAGAACTTGACCTTGGGCATCATTTGGTGGTTCACCACCATCTTGAGGTTGATCTTGCCCTTGGTTTTGTTCATGAGGTTTAGGGCCTTCACTTTGTTCTTCGAAAGCGTGTGGGTCTTGGGTTGGTGATGCTCCACTTGAGTGGAGCATTGTCCTTCTCCTTCAGCCTCAAGGGGTTCCTCAATGGGTAGGATATGACCAACACCCATTCTTCTTATGGCTTGGGGAGGAATTTCATCACCTACATCACAAGTACCATTTGCTCCACTTGGGAGCCGTTATTCTCGTCAAACTCCATGTTACACGTCTCCTCAATGAGTCTGGTGGACTTGTTGAGGACATGGTAAGCATGAGAGTTTGTAGCATAACCAACAAATATGCCCTCATAAGCTCTAGCCTCAAATTTAGACAAACGAACACCTTTCTTGAGAATGAAACACTTACATATGAACACCCGGAAGTACTTGAGGTTGGGCTTGTTACCGGTAAGTATTTCATAGGGAATCTTGTTCAAGCCTTTGCGGAGATAGAGCCGATTAGATGCATGACATGTTGTGTTGATGGCTTCGGCCCAAAATTTGTATGGAGACTTGAACTCCGCCATCATGGTCCTTGCCGCATCCATCAACATCCGGTTCTTCCTCTCCACAACACCGTTTTGTTGAGGGGTATATGGTGCAGAATATTGATGCTTGATCCCCTCATCACTAAGAAACTCATCCAAGGTGTAGTTCTTGAACTCGGTGCCGTTGTCACTCCTTATAGTCAAGATCTTTGCATCATATTGACGTTGAGCTTCATTTGCAAAGTCGATGACAGTTTGTTGAGTCTCACTCTTCCTCTTGAAGAAATATACCCAAGTGTATCTTGAAAAATCATCCACAATCACCAAGTAGTACTTTCTACCTCCAAGACTATCAAAGGATGGAGGCCCAAAGAGATCCATGTGAAGGAGCTCCAAGGGTCTCTTCGAGTAGATGATAGTCGTGGGAGGGTGAGCATTCTCATGAAGCTTTCCTTTGATACAAGCACTGCAAGCACGATCTTTGGCAAAACTAACATTCGTTAGTCCACGGACATGGTCCCCCTTGAGAAGACTTTGCAAAGATATCATATTGACGTGGGCTAAATGGCGATGCCAAAGCCATCCCACATCAACTTTAGCCATTAGGCATGTCGCGGTCTTAGTGGGTCGCTCCGAAAAGTTAATCACATAAAGACCGTTCTCGACATGCCCAATAAAGGCTACTTTAAGAGTTTTGCTCCACAAGAGGGCCACGGTATCAATATCAAAGAAAGTGGCAAAGCCCATGAGTGCAAGTTGACGAACGGAAAGTAGATTGTAAGCAAGGGACTCAACAAGCATGACTTTCTCGATCGTTAGATCATGAGAAATGACAACCTTGCCAAGACCCAATACCTTAGAAGACGAGGCATTGCCCCACTCGACGTTGGTGGGCATAGAAGGGATCTTGAGCACGTCCACCACCAAGTCCTTGCTTCTGGTCATATGATTTTTTGCTCCACTATCGAGCAACCATGATCCCCCACCGGAAGCAAACACCTACAAGAGATCAATGCTTGGTTTTAGGTACCCATTTAGTAATGGGTCCTTTGATGTTAGTAACAAGGGTCTTAGGAACCCAAATAGACCATTCAATGTACTCATAAGGAGATCCAACAAACTTAGCATAAACATGCCCATCACTAGCATGACACAACACATAAGAATGGGTTAAAGTTGCCGGTTTTGTTGGAAGGGGTGGCATTGCCCTTTGTGACATCACCACCCTTCACATTGTTCTTCTTCTCCTTAGGAGCACCCTCTCCCTCCTTCACAAAATTTTGCTTGATTGGAGGAGGAGGTCGTTTGGCCTTCTCGTTCTTCTTCTTGTTCTTGGACTTGGGTGCGAACCCAACTCCCTCCTTGACCACAACTTCCTTTTGATTGCTCAAAAGGTCGTTAAGGTTCTTCTCACCTTGTATGCATGTCACAAGGCCTTTCTCGAGTTGCTCTTTCAACTTGGCATTCTCCTCCACAAGATGCACATGCTCACAACACGGGTTAGTGGCATTTGCATTATCAATTAATACCATATGAGGAAAGGTGGCTTTTTCTTTGGTTAGCTTAACTTGGAGTTGATCATGAGACTCCTTGAGGCTAGCATGAGCACCCTTCAAGACCTTGTGGGCCTTGTCAAGTAAATCAAACTCCTCCTTGAGTCTAGCATGGTCAACGCCAAGTTTAGCCTTCTCGGAAGTTAGCACACGAGACACAACAAGAGCATGATCAAGATCTTTCTTTAACTTAGCATGGTCATCATTGTGTGACTCCTCAAGAGCCAAACGATGCCCACACTCTTCCTCAAGAGCATTATAGAGATCCGATATCTCATCGGCATATTCACAACTATGACCTTCCATCTTAGAGATGGTTTCTTCATGAGCCTCGATCATGTCATTGGCTTCACCAAGTTGTTCCAAGAGAGCAACAAAGTGCTTCTTGGATTTGCCCTTGAGCTTACTCATGAAAGACTCAAACTCATTCACTTCCTCATTAGACCCCTCATTTTCATCAATGCAATCTGCCAAGGAGGGATTAGTAATGATGGTGGTTTTGATGTTGGGGGTTACCTTGTTAGTGGCTTTGGCCATGAGGCATTTGGCGGTGATGTTCTCGTTGGGTGAATCAAAGAGAGACACTCGGGGAGTTGAGGCAATGGCAATGGAGGCCATGGCCATTGCTTCACCATCTTCATCATCATCGTTATTCTCACGGTATTCTTCTTGAACCACCAACCCTCGAGTAGGAGTCTTTTTGGTGAAGTAGTTCTTGTTGGGGGAGGACTTGGCTTTGTCTTTTCGAATGAGCTTGCCACCATTGTCTTCCCGCTTCTTGTAAGGACAATCCACAATGAAGTGGCTACATTACCACAATTGTAACAAGTTCTCACTCGTTGCTTGCCCTTGAAGCCACTTGAGTTGTTCTTGTTGAAGTTGGGCCTTGTGTTCTTCTTGCTCCAAAATTGCCTTGAAGCAAGAGCCATGTTCTTGTGATAATCATATTTTGTATCTTCGGGGTTGCTCTCCTCCTCTTCCTCTTCTTCCTCTTCTTCGACAATAACCTTGGCCTTCAAGGCAAGGTTGGGCTTCTTTGTTCTTTGAGAATGCAACACCACGTTGTCGGCGGTTTTGTCCAAGATGCTCATTTCCACGAACTCATCCAACACTTCCTTTGAGGTCATGGAGTGGAAGTCCGGTCTTTGACAGATGACGGAGGACATGGCCTTGTTGTAGGGCATCATGGCCTTGAGGAACTTGCGCTTGATCCAATTGTCATCAGTGTCCTTGCTCCCATGATCTCAGAGTGAGACCGCGAGTTTTGTTACTCTCCGAAAGAGCTCACGAGGTTCTTCATCTTCTTTCATTGCAAACTCATCGGCTTCATCTTGCACCACTTCATAGTTGGAGCGTTGAATGCTTACGCTTCCCCGATAGAGAGACACAACACAATGCCATGTGTCTTTGGCCATGGCATAGGGTCGAAGATAAGGGAGATCTTCGGGGGGAATTGCATCTTGGATGATGAAAAGAGCATTCTCATTGAATTGACTGTCCACGGCTTCTCTAGGGGTGAAGTTGCTTCGGTCATGCGGATAGAAACCTTCTACAATGATTCTCCAAAGATTAGTATTCACATGATTTAAATGACGCTTGAAGCGATAAACCCAAGAATCAAAGTCCTCATTTTTCACAATCTTAGGAGGAGGGCCGGCATGATTTAAATGATTAGAGGGAGTCGGTCCTCCATACGTTGGAGGTTCCACATGAGCAAAGATGTCGGTGCCATTTCTACCACTAGTAGAAGGACCCTTTTCATTATTAGCTTCCCCCTTGTCGGAGTTAGCATCCGTCACCTTGTTAGTGGGATCGCCCACTTTCATCAGCGAGGTAGATAGTTTAAATCCTTCTAAGAATTTATTAAACATGCTTTCAACCTCGGTCGTCATGGAGGTTTTCAATGTGTCCAAAGCCACATTAAATTCCTCATGAGAGACCGCGGTTCCCCCATCAGCTGTAGACGAGCTTGGATTCACACCAGAGTGCTCCTCCCCACGGTCTACGGTGTCAACCATACTCTTCGGACGGCAAAGTCCTTAATAAAGAGACAAGGCTCTGATACCAATTGAAAGGATCGATATAGTTGACTAGAGGGGGGTGAATATGCAACTAACACTTTTTAACCTTTTCTTTACCAAATTAAACTTTGCATCAAGGTAGGTTGTCTAGATATGCAACTAGGTGAGCAACCTATATGATGCAACAACAACAAGCACACAAGCAAGCAATGGATACAACACAAATAAGCTTGCACAAGTAAAGGCACGAGATAACCAAGAGTGGAGCCAGTGGAGACGAGGATGTGTTACCAAAGTTCCTTCCTTTTGAGGGGAAGTACGTCTCCGTTAGAGCGGTATGGAGGCAAAATGCTCCCCAAGAAGCCACTAAGGCCACCGTATTCTCCTCACGCCCTCACACAATGCGAGATGCCGTGATTCCACTATTGGTGCCCTTGAAGGCGGCGACCGAACCTTTACAAACAAGGTTGGGGCAATCTCCACAACTTAATTGGAGGCTCCCAACGACACCACGAGGCTTCACCACAATGGACTATGGCTCCACGGTGACCTCAATCGTCTAGGGTGCTCAAACACCCAAGAGTAACAAGATCCGCTAGGGATTAGTGGGGGAATCAAATTTCTCTTGGTGGAAGTGTAGATCTGGGCCTTCTCAACCAATCCCGATGAAATCAACAAGTTTGATTGGCTAGGCAGAGAGATCGGGCGAAAATGGAGCTTAGAGCAACAATGGAGCTTTGGGGGAAGAGGTGAGTCAACTTTGGAGAAGAAGACCCCCTTTTATAGTGGGGGGAACAATCCAACCGTTACCCCCCAGAACAGCCCCACAGAGAGCGGTACTACCGCAGGGGGCAGCGGTACTACCGCTAGCCCCAACGGTACTACCGCTCCCCATCGCAGTAGTGCCGTGCAGCTAGGGAGGGCAAGCCGATGGGCAAGGGATGGTCCCAGTGTGGTACTACCGCGGTGGTAGGGCGGTACTACCGCTCTTGCGCGGTACTACGCTTCTACTACCGCTGCTTAGTGTCGCACAATCTGACACGAGGGGTGACCCTCTCGAGTCAAGGCGGCAGGACCCCGGTACCGTAGCGGTACTATGGTTGAGGACCCACATGCGGTACTACCGCTGTAGAGCGGTACTGCCGCCTGTGGCTCTTGAGCAGTACTACCGCTGGGCACCGCGGTACTACCGCTGGGACCAAGCCAAAACCCAGAGAAGGGGAAGAAGACCTCCATTGGAGTGGGAAGGCTCAGGGGGTGCAAAACGGATGTGTACGTGTTGATTCCACCCAGCCTTACCAACAGCGGATCCCCTCTTGATAGTACGGTAACTCCTACAAAACATGTCCACCAAAACAGAAGGGAAGGTGCTACACCATCTTGATTAAAACTCCGAGGGGAAGAAATCGTCTCATGCCAAAGGCTAGATCTCTGAAATGCTCAAAGCACACGATTAGTCCGCAAACATGTTGTCATCAATCACCAAAACTACATCGAGAGAGATATGCCTTAACAGTAGCCTCTTTCGATAAGTAAGAGTGTCAAACCCAACAAGGAGCTAAAGGTAGAACAAATATTCCCTCAAGTTCTATCGACCATCGATACAACTCTACGCATGCTTGATGTTCGCTTTACCTAGAACAAGTATGAAACTGGAAGTACTTTGTAGGTGTTGTTGGATAGGTTTGCAAGATAATAAAGAGCACGTAAATATAAACTAGGGGCTGTTTAGATAAAGAAGCAATAAAGTAAATATATCAAGTGTGGAGAAGTGGTGGTAGGAGTTTTGGAATTGTCCCTAAGCAATTGGCTACTTTACTAGACTGATAGCAAGGTTTATGTGGGAGAGGCATAAGCTAACATACTTTCTCTTCTTGGATCATACGCACTTATGATTGGAACTCTGATGACCCACAAGTATAGGGGATCTATCGTAGTCCTTTCGATAAGTAATAGTGTCGAACCTAACGAGGAGCAGAAGGAAATGGCAAGCGGTTTTCAGTAAGGTATTCTCTGCAAGCACTAAAATTGTAGGTAACATATAGTTTTGTGATAAGATAATTTGTAACGAATAACAAGCAAGGAAAGTAAATAAGGTGCAGCAAGGTGGCCCAATCCTTTTTGTAGCAAAGGACAAGCCTGGACAATTTCTTATAATGAGAAAAATGCTCCCGAGGACACATGGGAATTATCGTCAAGCTAGTTTCATCACGCTCATATGACTCGTGTTCGTTACTTTGATAATTTCATATGTGCGTGGACTGGTGCTTGGGTACTGCCCTTTCTTGGACAAGCATCCCACTTATGATTAACCCCTATTACAAGCATCCGCAACTACAAAAGAAGTATTAAGGTAAACCTAACCATAGCATGAAACTAGTGGATCCAAATCAGCCCCTTACGAAGCAACACATAAACTAGGGTTTAAGCTTCTGTCACTCTAGCAACCCATCATCTACTTATTACTTCCCAATGCCTTAATCTAGGCCCAAATAATGGTGAAGTGTCATGTAGTCGGTGTTCACATAACACCACTAGAGGAGAGACAACATACATCTCATCAAAATATCGAACGAATACCAAATTCACATGACTACTAATAGCAAGACTTCACCCTTGTCCTCAGGAACAAACGTAACTACTCACAAAGCATATTCATGTTCATAATCAGAGTTTTAATATGCATTAAGGATCTGAACATATGATATTCCACCAAGTAAACCAATTAGCATCAACTACAAGGAGTAATCAACACTACTAGCAACCCACAGGTACCAATTTGTGATTTTGATACAACATAGGATACAATAGATGAACTAGGGTTTTGAGAGGAGATGGTGCTGGTGAAGATGTTGATGGAGATTGACCCCCTCTCGATGAGAGGATCATTGGTGATGACGATGGTGATGATTTCCCTCTCCCGGAGGGAAGTTTCCCCGGCAGAACAGCTTCGCTGGAGCCCTAGATTGGTTCCGTCAAGGTTCCGCCTTGTGGCGGCGGAGTTTCGACCCGTAAGCTTGCTTATGATTTTTTTTCCAGGGTAAAAGCCTTCATATAGCAGAAGATGGGCACCGGAGGGTCACCAGGGGGCCCACAAGACAGGGGGTGCGCCCAGTAGGGGTGGGCGTGCCCCCCACCCTCGTGGCCAGGGTGTGGGCCCCCTCTGGTACTTTCTTTGCTCAATAATTCTTATTAATTCCAAAAATGACTTTCGTGGAGTTTCAGGACTTTTAGAGCTGTGCAGAATAGGTTTCCAATATTTGCTCCTTTTCCAGCCAGAATCCCAGTTGCCTGCATTCTCCCTCTTCATGATAAACCTTGTAAAATAAGAGAGAACAGCCATAAGTATTGTGACATAATGTGTAATAACAGCCCATAATGCAATAAACATTGATATAAAAGCATGATGCAAAATGGACGTATCAAACTCTAGCAAGCTTCCACAACTACTAAAGATCATTAAGGTAAAACCCAACCATAGCATTAAAGCATCAAGTCCCCTTTATCCCATACGCCACAACCCCCTTACTCGGGTTTATGCTTCTGTCACTCAAGCAACCCACTATAAGCGAATCATGAATGTATTGCAACACCCTACAGCGGGAATCCCTCATGCTTGCGCAACATGGAGGGCACAATAGGACAACAACATAACCACAAGCAAATTAAACCAATCATAGCAATTCATCAATCACCGATAGGACAACGAAAATCTACTCAGACATCATAGGATGGCAACACATCATTGGATAATAATATGAAGCATAAAGCACCATGTTCAAGTAGAGGGTACAGTGAGTTACGGGAGAGTGGACCGCTGAATATAGATGGGGGGAAGGTGGTGGAGATGTTGGTGAAGATGGCGGAGGTGTTGGTGTAGATCGTGGTGATGATGATGGCCCCGGCGGCGTTCCGGCGCCACCGGAAGCAAGGGGGAGATAGCCCCGCTTCTTTTTTCTTCCTTGACCTTCTCCCTAGAGGGGAGAAGGGTTTCCCCTTTGGTACATGGTATCCATGGCGTGGTAGGGGCGAGAGCCCCTGCGAGATTGGATCTGTCTCTTTGCTCTCTTTGTTTCTACGTTCTCAGATTCTACCCTTTCACCGTTTCTTATATATCCGGAGATCCGTAACTCCGATTGGATTGAAACCTTAGCCCAGATTTTTCTCCGAAAATTAGCTTTCTTGCAGCAAAAGAAGAGCATCAACCGCCTTACAAGGTGCCCACGAGGGTCAGGGGTGCGCCCCCTGCCTCGTGGCCCCCTCGGGCACCATCTCGCGTTGATTTTTGTTCCCAAAAATCATAAATATTCCAAAAATATTCTCCGTCCGTTTTTATCCCGTTTGGACTCCATTTGATATGGGGTTTCTGTGAAACATAAAACATGCAACAAACAGGAACTGGCACTGGGCACTGGATCAATATTTTAGTCCCAAAAATAATATAAAAAGTTGCCAAAAGTATATGAAAGTTGTAGAATATTGGCATGGAACAATAAAAAATTATAGATATGAGGGAGACGTATCAGTGGCCCGTTCTTCGCGACCCTGGTTTTTCAGAGGAGGCCTTCAACGTCTTCAACTCGGGTGATGCATACATCCGAGCTGCTCGAGATGGGCTTACCACACCCACAGACCAGTATTTGAAAGATATGCAGGTAAGTTCATACTTGCACAATTCTGATAATTATATACCAGTAGCCCCCGAGACGTGAAGCAGTTTAAGAAACTGATTTAAGGATCGTTGTATACCCACGTGCTCACAGAGAAGAACAATTTGTTATCTCAAGAGCTGAAAAGGTGTCAGGGCCAGCTGACTGCTGCTACCGCCGAACTAGAGAAATCCAAGAAGGCGGCGTCTGGTAATGTCCCCTCTATCGAGAAAACATGATTATATATGAGGAGTATTAATACAGGTGCAAATCTTATGACAGAGGCACCTAAGGTCTCACAAGCGGGAGGTCCAGGAGCTCAAAGGCAACTGGCCACGGGTGAACGTATCCTGACACAGGTCAGGGGGGAGAAGAACAAACTCCAAGATGCCAACACCAAGCTCGACGAAGAGCTAAAAGATGTGCGAGGCCAGCTAGCTGACTCTGTGAAGGAGAATAAGAAGCTGTGAGGCGGCATATTTAGTATGTGTTCGGACTTACCTTTCCATAGTTCGGTAAGGAAATAAACTGACAATAATTATGTCTATAGGTATATTGACGGGCCGTCCCGAAGAGGAGATGTCCAAATCGTCGAGCGATCCGCTACAAGAGCTGTCGCAAATGCATGAGCGAGCTCAGCATGCGATGCAAAGTATTGTTAAAGCTTTATGGCCATCCGACTCCCCTCTAGGAAGTATGGAGGGCTTGTACAGCTACTCAAGGGAGCGCGACAACGCTTCCGATTATGGAAGATATCGGCCTGCCGGGAAGGTGCACGAGAGGCCTGGGTAATGGTGAAAACTCGGTATACCAAGCTCGACCGGAATCACATGGCCTGGGTTGGACCTGTAGGGTCAAATGGAGAAGAAATCCCCGTTGGTTTGGTATATGACCAGGTACAAGTAGCTGCCAAGTATTCCCAATAGGATTGTATGCTAGATAGCCTGTTTGATGGCATAGAGGAAGAAGTGTTTGAGTCTAAGTGACTATGTACTTCATTTTACAAATTAATGTCTCTAGTTGAATTGTAAAACGCTTGTCATGGCAGACCTTTTCGCTTCAACCTCTGGACCCGAAGGTGCGGAGTGCTTCCGAATACCCGTTCGGTAATATAAACCGGGGTACGTGTGGAAGTCAGTCGTAGGGGTCATAGTTGCTTGAACAGAAAAGTATCCGGCTAGTTATGTTATATTACATTTTCATCATAAGAAACATCTTCCAGAGAGAATAGTTCCGTTAAGGGTTCCTTTCCCTGGGTAAGCATGCATTAATGTGCATGTCCGAACTATGTTTGAAAAACCACAGCATACATAACATCTGGGGGTTCATAACGTGACAAGTAAAAACATATTTAGTCCGCCGACCGAATATTCCTTAAGAACGCTGATGTCTACTACACAACATTCTTCTTGTAGATGTTGTTGGGCCTACAAGTGCACAGGTTTGTAGGACAGTAGCAAATTTCCCTCAAGTGGATAACCTAAGGTTTATCAATCCGTGGGAGGCGTAGGATGAAGATGGTCTCTCTCAAACAACCCTGCAACCAAATAACAAAGAGTCTCTTGTGTCCCCAACACACCCAATACAATGGTAAATTGTATAGGTGCACTAGTTCGGTGAAGAGATGGTGATAAAAGTGCAATGTGGATGGTAGATAAAGGTTTTTGTAATCTGAAATTATAAAAACAGCAAGGTAAGTAATGATAAAAGTGAGCGTAAACGTTATTGCAATGGTAGGAAACAAGGCCTAGGGTTCATACTTTCACTAGTGCAAGTTCTCTCAACAATAATAACATAGATAGATCATATAACAATCCCTCAACATGCAACAAAGAGTCACTCCAAAGCCACTAATAGCGGAGAACAAATGAAGAGATTATGGTAGGGTACGAAACCACCTCAAAGTTATTCTTTCGGATCGATCTATTCAAGAGTTCGCACTAGAATAACACTTTCAGACACAAATCAACCAAGACCCTAATGTCACCAAGATACTCCATTGTCACCCCAAGTATCCGTGGGCATGATTATATGATATGTATCACACAATCTTAGATTCGCCTATTCAACCAACACAAAGTACTTCAAAGAGTGCCCCAAAGTTTCTACCAGAGAGTCAAGACGAAAACGTGTGCCAACCCATATGGATAGGTTCACAAGGTAAACCTGCAAGTTGATCACCAAAACATACATCAAGTGGATCACATGATATACCATTGTCACCACAGATAAGCACAGCAAGACATACATCAAGTGTTCTCAAATCCTTAAAGACTCAATCCGATAAGATAACTTCAAGAGGAAAACTCAATTCATCACAAGAGAGTAGAGGTGGGGAAACATCATAAGATCCAACTATAATAGCAAAGCTCGCGATACATCAAGATTGTGCCATAGAGAGAACACGAGAGAGAGAGAGAGATCAAACACATAGCTACTGGTACATACCCTCAGCCCCGAGGGTGAACTACTCCCTCCTCGTCATGGAGAGCGTCGGGATGATGAAGATGGCCACCGGTGAGGGATCTCCCCCTCCGGCAGGGTGCCAGAACGGGCTCCCGAGAGGTTTTTGGTGGCTACAGAGGCCTGCGGCGGCGGAACTCCCGATCTATCTTCGTTGTCAATGTTTTTAGGGTATATGGGATTATATAGGTGAAAGAAGTCGGTCGGGGGGTGCTTGAGGGGCCTAGGAGACAGGGGGCGCACCCAGTAGGGGGGCGCGCCCTCCTATATCCTGGCCTCCTCGAGGCTCTTCTGACGTGAACTCCAAGTCTCCCGGATCATATTCTTCCCAAAAATCACGCTCCCGAAGGTGTCATTCCGTTTGGACTCTGTTTGATATTCCTTTTTATCGAAATACTGAAACAGGCAATAAAACAGCAATATGGGTTGGGCCTACGGTTAATAGGTTAGTCCCAAAAGTAATATAAAAGTGTATAATAAAGCCCGTAATCATTCAAAACAGATAATAAAATAGCATGAATGCTTCATAAATTATAGATACGTTGGAGACGTATCAAACACTAGCTTTCGGCTTCACCCAGTCTGAGGTACACATCCGGATGACCTGGCAGTAACAATCGCAGAGGTGCTCCCTTTATTCCCTAGCCAAACTAACGGGGACGTAGGTCATAAGCACAGGAGAATGATTGGGCGTGGTCCGCAGCCCCCAGAGTACGGAGTCAAGCTCCTCCACCCAGTTCTTGTCTGATTCTTTCAAAGACCGCACTAACCTGGGTTTAATGCCGCTCATAATAAGACCATTGGCGCGTTCGACCTGGCCGTTGGTTTGTGGGTGGTATACGGAGGCGTAATCGAGATTGATGCCCAGATTAGCACACTAGGCTTTCACCTCATCGGCTGTGAAATTGAAGCCGTTGTCAGTGATAATGTTGTGTGGAACACCATAACGGTGCACAATGCCGGATATAAAATCTATCATTGGCCCGGCTTCGGCCGTTTTGACTGGTTTAGCCTCTATCCACTTAGTGAATTTATCCACCATGACCAACAGGTATTTTTTCTTATGGATTCCTCCTTTAAGGGGTCCGGCCATATCAAGCCCCCAGACCGCAAAAGGCCAAGTGATGGGGATTGTTTGTAGAGCGGTGGGTGGCATATGGCTTTGGTTGGTGAAAAGCTGGCATCCGACGCAATGTTGGACGAGCTCCTGCGCGTCTGCTCGGGTCGTTGGCCAATAGAAACCTGTACAGAAGGCCTTGCTTACAAGGCCCGAGCCGTGGCATGGTGACCGCCGAGACCGGCATGAATTTCAGCCAAGAGCTGCCGCCCTTCCTCCTCGGAGATACATCTTTGAAGTATTCCGGTAGCGCTTTTCTTATAGAGTTCTCCCTCATGAACCTTGTAAGCTTTAGAGCGCCGCACAATGCAGCGTGCCTCATTCTGATCCTTAGGAAGCTCTCGCCTATTAAGGTAGGCCAAGAAGAGTTCGGTCCATGGGGCGATGACTGCCATGATGAGATGGGCCGATGGTGTAATTTCGGTGGTTGAGCCCCCGATGATGTCTGTGTGTTCGGACTCTGGGGTTGTATTCAGATCTGGATTGGTAGTGCCGCTCTCCCCTTGCCACACCATGGATGGCTTGAAAAGCCTTTCCAGAAAGATGTTAGGTGGGACGGGGTCGCGCTTGGCGCCGATGCGAGCAAGGACATCCGTCGCTTGATTACTTTCTTGAGCCACATGGTGAAACTCGAGCCCCTCGAACCGAGCCAACATTTTGAGAACGGCGTTGCAGTAAGCCTCCATCTTCGGATCTTTGGCATCGAAATCTCCATTTATTTGAGATATTGCAAGGTTTGAATCCCCGCGCACTTCCAGACGTTGTATGCCCATGGAAACGGCCATTCGAAGACTATGCGATAAGGCTTTGTATTCGGCTGCATTGTTGGAGTCCTTGAATAATATTTGTAGGACGTACTAAACAGTATCTCCAGTAGGGGATGTTAGGACAACGCCTGTCCCTAGGTCTGCCAGCATTTTGGAGCCGTCGAAGTGCATGACCCAATTGGAATACGTGTTGTACTCTTTAGGGAGTTCGGCCTCTGTCCATTCGGCGACGAAGTCAGCCAGTACTTGAGATTTAATGGCCCGCTGTGGTTTGTATGTAATGTCGAATGGGAGGAGCTCAATGGCCCACTTGGCAATCCGGCCCGTGGCATCGTGGTTATTTATTATGTCATTGAGTGGTACTTCGGAGGCCACCGTTATGGAGCATTCTTGAAAGTAGTGTCGTAGCTTCCGGGATGCCATGAAGACCGCGTATGCTATTTTTTGGTAGTGTGGGTACCGGGATTTGCATGATATGAGGACGGTGGATACGTAGTATACCGGCTTCTGAATCAGGAATTTGTGTCTGTCCTCCTCTCATTCGACGACGAGCATCGCACTCACTACTTGGTGTGTGGAAGATATGTATAATAACATAGGTTCTCTGATGTTTGGCGTGGCCAGGATTGGGTTGCTTGCTAGAAGAGCCTTTATTTCTTCCAATCCGTCCGTTGCCGCATCCGTCCACTCGAAGTGATCAATGCGCCGGAGAAGGCAATAGAGCAGCAATGCCTTTTCTCCTGGTCTGGAGATAAAGTGGCTTAAAGTTGCCACACATTCGGATAATTTTTGGACTTGTTTAAGGTCTGTTGGCATAGCGAACTGTGACAAAGCTCGGATTTTAGCTGGGTTTGCCTCAATTCCTCTATTGGAAACGATGAAGCCCAGAAGCTTTCTGGCGGGAACGCTAAAAAACACATTTTTTCGGATTGAGCTTAATATCATATGTTCGAAGGTTGTCGCATGTAAGACACAGATCATCTATTAATGACTCAAATTGTCTGGTTTTGATGACTACGTATGCTTCAACTGTCTTGCCGATTTGTTTCTCTAGGCATGTTTGAATCATGCGTTGATAGGTGGCACCGGCATTTTTAAGCCCGAAAGGCATAGTGTTGAAGCAGAAAGGCCCATATGGGGTTATGAAGGCCGTTGCGGCCTGGTCGGACTCGTTCATCTTGATTTGATGGTATCCGGAGTATGCGTCGAGGAAACACAGTGAGTCGTGTCTTGCGGTAGCGTTGATGATCTGATCGTTGCGAGGGAGGGGAAAGGGATCCTTAGGGCAAGCCTTGTTGAGGTCATTGAAATCGACACATAGGCGCCAGGATTTATCCTTCTTTGGTACCATCACCATGTTTGCTAGCCAGTCCGGGTGTTTTATTTCTCTGATGAATCTGGCCTCGAGTAACTTGGCTAGCTCCTCTCACATAGCTTGTCGTTTAGGTTCGGAGAAGTGCCGTAATGTTTGCTTGACCGGCTTATATCCCTTCGGTATGTTTAGGCTGTGTTCGGCCAGCCTGCGTGGGATCCCTGGCATATCAGAAGGGTGCCAGGCGAATATGTCCCAGTTTTTGCGTAGGAACGCCTGTAGTGCGGCATCGACCGTGGGGTCCAGCTGTACCCCGATGGATGCTGTCTTTGTGGAGTCCGTAGGGTGGACTTGGAATTTGACTATTTCATCTGCTGGTTTAAAGGAGGTGGGTTTGGATCGCTTGTCGAGTATCACGTTGTCCCTACCCATCATGGAGCGCAATGCGGTTAATTCTTTGGCCGTGAGGGCTTCAGACAATGCCTTGAGGGCTAAGGTGGTAGTTTTGTTTTCGGCGCGAAGTGTTATGTCTGGATCACTAGCAAGAGTGATGATTCCATTGGGCCCGAGCATCTTGAGCTTCATGTACCCGTAATGGGGTATAGCTTGGAAGCTTGCAAATGCATCTCGCCCTAAAAGGGCATGATATCCACTGTTAAAAGGGGGCACTTGAAAGGTTATCTCTTCGGACCGATAGTTCTCTGGCGTGCCGAATGCCACCGAGTGTGATTTTTCCTACACACCGTGCCTCCCGACTGGGAATAATTCCTCGGAAGGTCGTGCTACTTTGCTCAATGTGGCTCCTGTCTATTTCCATTTTGTTGAGAGTTTCCTTGTAAATGAGGTTTAGTCCTCTGCCGCTGTCCGTGAGAAATTTGGTAAGCCGAAAATCATCCACGATTGGACTGAGGACCAGTGCGGCAGGTGCCCGGACTATTCTAAATTTTGGTTCGTCACTGGCATTGAAAGTTATGGCCGTGTCATTCCAGGGGTTTATTGCTGCAACTTGGCGGACTTCGGCGAGGCCACGGAGTGCCCTTTTACGCCTGTTGTTTGAGGCGAAAGTCTTGAAGATTGTCAGCACTATATGGTTGTTGTCTCCCGTGGGATGTTGCTCTGCGATATTTTTGGTGAGGAGATCCTCGCCGCTCTTGGTCACCTGCCGGAGTATCCAACATGCTCTAAGGCTGTGGGTTGGCATGATATCCGGTGTTGTGTGTATCTTGCATGGCCTATCGAGCCATCCCTCCAGAACGGTTCCGCGCCTCGTAATGGGCTTCAATTTTTTCGTTGTTGGATCAGGCGACCTACGAGGGTGCATCCTTTTTGTTCGGACTAGGGGTTTAGTGGAACCGGCGGCTCCCAAGGGGTTGCCTAAGTTTTCCAGGCGCTTTCCTTTGCGCAGTACTTCTGTACTATTGCTGCCAAGTCAGCAAAGTGTGATACATGATGGCGATTGATTGCATTGAGGATTCCCTCGTCCGTGCAGTTTTTGCAGAATAATGAGATTGCGTCTTCATCACGGCAATCCTTGATCATGTTCTTGACAAGGAGGAATCTGGCCCAAAAGTGATGGATCGTTTCCTGGGACTGCTATCTGATGTGGGTAAGATCGTTTGTATCTGGGTGGGTGGATGGATTTAAGTCCGAACCCTGAGCCAACCTGAAATCCGGAGTTTGAGAAATTTCCGAGCTTAGCAGCTCGGGCTCCGGAATATCAACCAATTTTTCAGGCCCACAGTCCGACTCTAGGTTCGGAATACGGGGCGTGTCTGCCCGTGGGTGGGTATCCGGCTCTGTGAGCTCGAAAATCCAAACATAGTTCATCCTCAATATAGAGGATGAGTCATCGCATTGTTCCTCCACTACCGCTATCTGATGGGTGATCGGTGGAGATTCAATTTCTCTCTGATCGGGTTTAAGCCCAATCCGATCGTAGTCTGTAGCAACTCCCAAGGCGGCGATGCAATCCAGGAGTTCATTTAAAGATGACAACTCCATCGGATCCATCTGTTCGGAGTATTCTGAATTGACGCGGATGCGATTTTCGATGACCCGAGAAGTCATCGTCGGCCCGACGGCCGAACGGGCGGCCATGGTAAAGCCGCCCAGCCGGAGGGTTTGGCCAAACCAGGGCTCCCCCGAAGGTGATGTTGTCCTTGATAACAAGGCGAGCCATCAAGCCTATCTTCGATGTCACATCGGAACTCTCAATGAAAGCACCAATGTCGGTGTCAAAACCGGCGGATCTCGGGTAGGGAGTCCTGAGCTGTGCGTTTAAGGCTAATGGTAACAGGAGGCGGGGGACATAATGTTTACCCAGGTTCGGGCCCTCTCTATGGAGGTAATACCGTACTTCCTACTTGATTGATCTTGATGAATATGAGTATTACAAGAGTTGATCTACCACGAGATCGTAATGGCTAAACCCTAGAAATCTAGCCTATGAGATTATGATTGTTTTCCTATGGACTAAACCCTTCGGTTTATATAAACACTGGAGGAGGCTAGGGTTACACAAAGTTGGTTACAGAGAAAGGAATCTACATATCCGAATCGCCAAGCTTGTCTTCCATGCAAAGGAGAGTCCCATCCAGACACGGGACAAAGTATTCTATCTTGTATCTTCATGGTCCAACAGTCTGGCCAAATTATATAGTCCGGCTGTCCGAGGACCCCCTAATCCAGGACTCCCTCAGTCCTCACCTCCAGAAAACCTGCAGAGCCTCAAGTTGAAAAGCAACCTGGTGAAACTGCCGGAGTGGATCCAAGGACTCAAAAATCTCATGAAGCTGAAGCTAGAGAGGTCGAGGATATCAAAGCATGATGCAGCCATACTAGTCCTCGGGAATCTACAAAACCTGGCCACCCTGCGTCTATTGCATGACTCTTTTGCTGGTGAAGAGGTCTATTTCAGTTTATGTGGGGATACATTCCCGAGCCTGAAGGTCATGGAGCTGTATTGCACAAGAAACCTTAGGTCGGTGTGATTTGAAGAAGGAGCAGCCCCTAAGCTCGAGTTTCTATAGTATTCTAAAGTGAGGAGTAGTCCCAGTGTTGGGTTGTTCTGTGGGTTACCACATCTTCCAAGCCTCAAGGAATTTATGCTGGCTAGGAGGGACTGGCATGATACCATGTTGGTGGAGGACCTACGAGGCCAGCTCGCAGAGAATAAGAACGGGCCCGTTTTGAAGAGTTATAGTACTCCATCCGTCCGAAAAAGCTTGTCCTTCAAATGGGTGTGTTTAGCACAAAATCAGTGCTAGATACATCCGTTCGAGGAACAAGCTTGGGACAAGCTTTTTTCGGACGGAGGGAGTAGCTAGCTGTACTCTAATGTCCTTTTTTACTATACCTTAACATTCAAGTATTACGTCCCTCTCTTGTAGTATTTCCTTTTGTACCTTACTACAATATATACCCCATAGCTACAACGGTGATTTTATATGAAAAAGAGGCATTCATGATAACTTTGATTTATACAGCACAATTCTCCCTTTTTTTGCTAAAAAAAGTGAGGAAAAATGCAAAAAAATAAACATGTGGTTTTTTTTAATAATAAAAATAAGAAGTACACAATTTAGATGGGCCAGCCCATTTTACATTACAACCCCAATAATGACCCAAGCCCATTGTGTTGATGGATCATGGACTCATCTTCTCTTTCTTTATCAGGAGCCCAACAGATCCCGGAATGGGTTACTCTACACTACGTAGTTTTTCCATCCTATAAGCCTCTGTAACGTGATTTACAAAATTGTTGCCAAGTGCCTTGACAACAGGTTGCGACCAATATTGGATGACATCATATCACCCACTCAGAGTGCGTTTGTATCTGGAAGGCTGATCACAGACAACGCTCTTCTTGCTTTTGAATGCTTTCATTTTATCAACCAGGAGAAAAACCGGATAACAGTTTTTGCGCATACAAACTAGACTTATCCAAAGCGTATGATCGCGTGGATTGGAGGTTCTTGGACCAATCTATGCAAAAGATGAGCTTCGCTCACCGGTGGATACAGTGGATCATGCCTTGTGTGATCACGGTGAGGTATCAGGTTAAATTTAATGGAACTCTCTTGGATTCCTTTGCACCATGGCTTCGACAAGGCGACCCTCTATCCCGTTCTTATTCCTGTTTGTTCCTGATGGTCTTCCATCACTATTGAGACAGGGAGTGGAGACAAATGCAATTCAGCCAGTCAAAATATGTCGAGGTGTACTGGACATCTCTCATCTGCTTTTTGCGGACGACACACTTCTTTTCTTTAAAGCAAACAAAGAACAAGCTGAAGCTATAAAGGATATTGTCCATGGGTATGCATGTGCCACGGCCATCTAATAAACCCTCAAAAATGCTCTATCATGTTTGGTCCTAGCTGTCCGGCTACTTGCCAAGAGGAGGTAAGGAGAGTGCTCCAGATCCCCGTGGCAGCGTTGAAAGTAAATATCTCGGACTGCCAACTCCGGAAGGGCGCATGCATCGGGGACACTTCCAAAACCTCCGACAAAGGCTGACCAAGCGCATTATGATATGGGGCGATACTCTGTCGCATGCAGGGAAAGAAGTCATGATCAAGGCTGTCGCATAGGCCCTACCAACTTATCTTATGGGAGTTTTTAAACTGCCTTTCTCGGTCTGTGATGATCTGACTAGATTCGTAAGCAACTTTTGGTGGGGCTCAAAAAAAGGGAATCGTAAAACACACTGGTCTTCGTGGGACCCACCAGAAGAAGCCACCAACAACTGAAGCATCTACACGGTTCTTGTGTAGTTATATTGAATCGATATTGTGTCTTCAGCAGCATCCTCATGGAGATCTTGTGAAGGGGGAGATGGTGGTCACATGTAATATGGGCAGACGTAAGAAGGAAATGCATGGCCTGGCCATGGTCAGCGGACGCCCACCTGACCACTGGACGCCACCGCCGGTCGGTTGGAATAAGCTGAACGTCGACGAGCTTTTCATGCGGATGCTAGCGAGGAAGGTGCCAGCATGGTCCTCCGAGATGAAGAAGCAAGGGCTGGTCTTTTCTTCATGCCGATATTTGTACGCTTGTAATAGTCCCCTTGAAGCTGGCTATCTGCATGCGCAGAGGGCATCGCTCTCCCCCAAGAATGGTGCAAAACCTTTCATTATCGAGACTGATTCGGAGGTTGCAGCCAAGGCGATCATGGAGGTGAAAGTCGGCCGCTCACCAAATGCTGGCATCATCGGTGAGATTTCACCATCTCGACAGTATGATGCTCGTGCAACGGCGTGGCTCATGGTCTTGCTCAACTAGGTCATCGTAACAAGCGCGCTGCCGTGTGGCTTAAGTCAGGTCCCTCGGAGATTGATTTGTTGCACACAAACGAATGTAACCTCCTTTTTCTCGCAAAAAGAAACACATATTAAAGTTTGATCAAGTTTAGAGAAAAATATATGAACGTCTACAACATCAACTATATACTCCCTCCGTTCCAATTTACTCGTCGTGGTTTTAGTTCAAATTTGAACTAAACCCACGACGAGTAAATCGGAACGGAGGGAGTACAATAGAAATGCTCCTTTTATAATGTTTGATTGATATACTTGATATACTCCCTTCGTCCGAAAAAAAAAACATAAATTTTTTGACCTAAGATAAACCTAGAACTTCAAGCATCAAGAAAAAAAGGCATTGGTGGAGCTTTGGTTCTTTGCACCGACAGACAGCGTGTTCTAATCAGGAACTAATCAGCAACGGATTACGGCCGACAGACCGCAATCCGGGAACATTCTCGGTCAAGCCCCCCGTCCCCCCAAAACATTATGCGGTCAAGCCCCTGCATGCTACTGTGCGGCGCGCGCGCGAGAAGGCCGAGGCCCTTTCTGCAAAACGGCCTGGCAGGCGTCAGCCGATAAGCCAGCCCACCGGCAGCTGTCAGCCCGCTAGCTACAGCTACAGCTCCACTCCCTCACCTCACTCCAGTCCTCTCCCCTCCCCTCCCTCTCTTTTGCGCGCTGGCCCCTGCCGTTTCGGACCCGCCACGCTCCGGTCCCCCGCTCCGCCGCCGCCGCCGTCCGTCCCCGTCGCCCCACCTCCTCCGCCCCGTCAGGTGAGCGACCGGCTTCCCCCCTCCCCCACCCTCCGTCGACGCGTCCTTGACCTGTGCCGGCCGGAGCTCGGCCGGGCTTGCCTGGCGCGTGCATTTTTCCGTGCGAGATTGGGTTCTTTGGGGAGTCCATGTCCATCCTCTCTTGGATATGGTTTTGCTTTTGCCTGTTTCTATTCCCATTCCCCAGGAGTATCTTAGCGCCGTTGCTTCCAAAGATTTGTCCCCTTTGGTTGATAATAGATAGTAGATGAGTAATGGCGGTGGCGAGAGCTACAGTAGTATACTCGGTTGAGATTTGGGGGCTGTCTTGCTCTTGTAATGCGCCCGTAAAGCTAGGTTTTCCTTTCTATTTTCCACGGATTTTTTTAGGGGGGTTTCCCGCTTACGATTATCCCCACGTCCTTGCCAGATTTGGCTGTGCATAATTGGGAGGTTCTTATAGATATAGAAGAATCCCTAAGTAGAATATCCTTGATTAATTATGTTAAATATAGACGGGGAACAGGGCGGGGGAGCCATGCATTTATGCAACAACATCATCTACTACAGTACTAATGTTCAGACGTAGGAGTAGATAGAGCAGCAGATTCCTCTGACAAAGCTGCTGCTGCTTTTTTCACAAGCTGCAACTTTTGGGTGCTAAAAGAGCTCATCTAGCAGAGGATAAGAGCAAGTGGGCTATGGACTGGTAGCATGTTTGTTTCAGATTTTGACTCTGCAGAATTTTTTTAACTACAATTCCTCTGTATGATTTTGCTGTTGTTTCTTCTTCTTGAAAAGGAATGTTTTGTTGTTTAATAAAACCTTGCTTCAAGAACTTGAGTTATTGCCACACCTGCATCATTTCTCAAGAAAAAAGAAAACCCAAATGTTTGTGCAGGATTTGGTGCTAACTTGTTTTTTCTTCTCTGAATCCTACCCCAAAATGAGCAGAGGAAGCTGCGGACTGGCATGACCTAGGGGGGCCATGGAAGAGGCAGACAAGGACCGCAATTCCTGCAAGCGCCTGCGGGCGGTGGGCGGCGGCGGCGACTCGGCGGATGCGTGGCGGAGTTTCCGGGTGGCGCGCGCGGCGGCGGGCGGCAAGGACCGGCACAGCAAGGTGGTGACCTCGCGCGGCCTCCGCGACCGCCGCATCCGGCTCTCGGTGCAGACGGCCATTCAGTTCTATGACATCCAGGACCGCCTGGGTGTCGACCAGCCCAGCAAGGCCATCGAGTGGCTCATCCAAGCCGCCGCCACCGCCATCGATGGTCTCCCGTCGTTGGACTGCTCCTTCGCCTTCCCTGTCGCCTCCCCAGCAGCAGAAGACACCGCGGAGGTCAGCACCTCGGAGACCAGCAAGGGCTCCGTGCTCTCGCTCGCCAACGGCCCTGCCGACAATGACAATGCCGCTCACCAAGCCAGTGCATACAACGGGGGCAGTGCCAATGGCACGTTTGCCGGGCTCCTGCACTGCTCCAACGCCGCCGACAAGCCAATGCAGCATCAGCATCAGCAGCAGCAGCCGACGCTTGCCTACTACGCCGCCCCGGGTTCGCACATCGCGCCCATGTCCTTCGAGATGATTCCCCAGCTCACCTTCTCCCAGGACCAGCAGCACTGCCACCACCACCACCACCACCACCATGCCTCTGTCTCCTTCGACAGGAGCACACTTCAGTCCAACACCGTCTCCACGCCTCAGTGGCCCCCGTCCCAGCACCCGTTCCTGATGCAGAGGTTCTCTGCTGCTCCAGCCGAGCCTTCGCCTATGTTTCCCTTCTTTCTTGGAGGCAACAACGCTGCTGCTGCGGCTGCTCCTGCGGCGGCCAATGCGCCGGAGCGGAGGCTGCAGCTCTGGGACTTCAAGGAGGAAAGGAAGACATAGTTTCTTCTTGGGAGGTGAGTTGTTTCCCTGCAAAAAATAAATAAACTTTTAGAGTAGTTTAACTGCACCTGTTCCATTGTCATTGTTACACTGAGATAAAAATCTTGCATGAATCGCTATTGGTCATTCAATGCATAGGCTGCTGCTAGTTTATTTGAATTTGAATTGCTCCAGAGTCCAGACAATGTCATTTACAAATGTGGTACTCCAGAGTCCAGACGAAGTCATTTCCAAAAATGGAGTAGTTAATTTCAGAACTTAGCCAGCAGTAGCCAACCAAAGGGAGTGTTTTCTCAAGAAAATAAAGCTGATTGTAGCTGCCAAATTGGGGCTGGTACACTGCTATTCCAACTTCCAAGTTCCTAGAGAATAGCATTGCTAGAAAGCAATAGATATACCATACTAAATTTAGCCAACCTTAGGAGATGCTTCTTACAGAGGCCATGCGGTAGCAGATTTACTGAATTCAGACTACTTGCTGCAACAGTGTGCAGCAGTCCAATTTGGCAACTCAGGGATTTTGATAGACATGCTGAAATACCTATTCTTGAACGACTGATTTTGGATTCCTTTTGAGGAAAATATTTTGGGAGTATTTTATTTGGCAACTGTGAATTTCTAAGAAGTTTCCAACTATAGTTGTAGTTAAGAACGGCTCCTCTTTTCTTTCTTTTTTTTTGCGAACAAGAATGGCTAGAGTTTAGGCTGGTAAACTTGTCCACCAGTGTTCGAATCCGTGGGGTGCTAATGTGTGTAATCCACAGAAAGGTCTCTCATATTCTACCTAACAACGTAAAGGGAGGGATCCCCGTGATCGGCCCCCCTTTAGTCACATTTATTTTTGTTGGGAACTTCAGATCGTAATACTTGAGAGTCAATATTAGTACATCAATCATGCTGCAGCCATATTAACTGCAAAAATTGAGTTATTTGACAATTTTCTTCACCACACAAGATCATCTACTACAGTACTATATATACTGCAATATGCATCATTTCTTATCTGCATTCCGATGTTCTAACCGCAAGGCCATCATTTGCTAATAATATGTTCTTTTGCCCCCGATTTCATTCAGATTTGGTGTTCTAACTGCACAGTCATCATCTGCTAATATTTTCTTTTGCCCTGATTTCATCCAGATTCGGCGGTGTACCAAACTACCAAGTCATATGATCCATTCAGCACAGCAAAACCCAGAAGGAGAGAAGATGCAAGGCAACGAAGGAGTCGGCGCCATGGAGCCGCGTGGAATGCAATCGCTTTGCTGGATCTCCGAATCTTCTCCGCGCGGTTTTCGTTTTGCCGTTGTCATCCTCTGACCTATGTTTTTGTGATTGGAAACCAAATGTTTTTGAGCTGCACTCTGTTGCTGTGCCCTCTATCTTTCTCCTTACTAAAAAGATGTTTTTTTTTTTAACTTTCTGGCGAGGAACAGAATTTCGCGCTTGCATGGATGCTGGTGGCGTGTACTGAGTGGCATAAGAATTTCTCGTGTACCTGGGGGCATTAGCAGATGGTAATCCAAACATGAATGATTTCTTTCATCTGATGATTATCAGTCTTATCACAACAGCGCCTTGTACTGCCTTCATTGACTGGACTCGTAAAAAATTCTTGGTGCAGTCGTCTAAAAGTCGAAGAGCCATACCAAGTTCTGTACCATAAGCTAAAAAAAACTGCGATCCGTCTATCTGAGTGGAGCAAGAACTTGTTCTCCAAGGCTAAGGTTCAGCTCCATGCGGTCAGAACCTCCCTATATGCGGATGATGCTGTTGTTTTTCTGGCTCCTATCAAAAGGGACATTGACAATCTTGCTTCCATCTTGAGAGGTTTTGGCGAAGTGACAGGTCTATGCACCAACTTTCAGAAAAGCTCCGTTGTGCCAATTCGATGTAGTCATCTTAATCTTGGGCACACTCTTCTGAGCTTGCCTGCAACTCGTGCTACTTTCCCGGTGAAGTATCTTGGCTTGCCTCTCTCTGGTTGGCAGCTCAGAAAGGTGGATTTTCAATACCTTGAGGACAAGGAGGCGAGCAAATTGGCCACTTGGGACGGCCAGGACAAGGCGGCGAGCAAATTGGCCACTTGGGACGGCCAAAATATCACTACCATCGGCCGCACGACACTTGTCAAATCGGTCATTTCATCCCAAGCGATCTACTCAATCACGCCTCTCATTGTGCCGCCAAGTACGCTCAACAACCTGAAAAAATTGGAGAGGTCGTTCCTATGGTCCGGTGCGGTAAGACAACGGGAGCCAAATGCAAAGTCAATTGGAAAATAGTTTATAGGCCAAAGGAATATGGTGGCCTGGGGGTACTCAACACCGAAGAATTTTCGCGGGCTTTACGTCTTCGTTGGCTGTGGTATGAATGGAAGGAGCCCCACAAGCCTTGGGTGGGGTTTGGTAACCCTTGCACCGCCGAGGACCTCGAGTTTTTCTACGCCTCTACAATTATCACTGTGGGTGATGGTGCAAAAACACCGTTCTGGGACTCCCCTTGGCTATTTGGGCGGAAACCCATGGATATTGCTCCATTAATCTGCGAGGCTTCAAGGAGAAAGAATTGGAAGGTGCGTGAAGCCCTCTATGAGAATGCATGGATTCTCAAAATCAATCCAAACATTGTTATCTCCATTCGCCACATTAGCGAATTCTTCACTCTTTGGATGCTTGTTCATGACTTCCCCCTTGACGACCAAGCCGAAGACCACATTACTTGGAAGCACGCGAACAATGGGATCTACTCGGCGGCCACTGCGTACAAGGCTCTGTTCCTTGGATTGACTCTCTCTCCCATGGACCGTATGTTTTGGAAGGCTTGGGCACCCCCTAAGGTAAAATTCTTTGCGTGGCTTGCCCTGCAAGACCGAATTTGAACCGCCGATCGATTGGAGAAGCGTGGTTGGGTCAATTGTGGTCTCTGTCCACTATGCAAGAGAGAGCAAGAAACGGGGCCACACCTCTTCTTCAAGTGTCGTTACACTCTTAGGCTTTGGAGATCTATCATCGAGAAGCTTGGGCTACCTCACGTCAACATTCCCGATTGGCATCTTGATGAATCCGTCAAGGAGTGGTGGGTCAAGCGTACCGATGACTGAAACCCGAATTGGCATGCCATGTCCTCTCTCGTCATGCTCACCTCTTGGACCATTTGGAACGAGCGAAATGCTAGGGTATTTCGGCAAAAAATTGCGCCACCGCCTATTCTCCTCCAAACCATCATTGGTGAGGCAAAGTTATGGGTTACTGCCGGCGCCAAGAAGCTAGGGACTATCATTGTATGTGAGTAATTGTCATGTCGCTTGTATGAGGTGTCGTGTAAAACTCTAAACTCTATTCTCTCCTTATTTAATAGATGAGGCAAATCTTATGCCTCCGTTTTGAAAAAAAAAAGTCGAAGAATTTTTTATGCAGTTGCTAAAAA
Source organism: Triticum aestivum (assembly GCF_018294505.1). Classification (NCBI taxonomy): domain Eukaryota; kingdom Viridiplantae; phylum Streptophyta; class Magnoliopsida; order Poales; family Poaceae; genus Triticum; species Triticum aestivum. Next base: position 35,855,481 of record NC_057807.1, on the reverse strand, counting down.
AAAAACCTTGGTGCAGTTGTTTAAAAAGTCATGAAAATAAAATAAAATCAGCACGTACTGCCACTGCTTGTGAACCTTGAAATGCAAGTCGTAATCGATCATTTAAAAAAATGAAGGGACATTTGAAGGAAGGAAGCGTTCGTTCAAAGATGAATGATGCACCAATCATCATCCACCGTAAATGAACCATTTTCCTTTTGAGAATGATGGCCCGCCGTAAATCGAACAGTCGTTAGTCACAAGCCCATGGGCCTTACAGCTGACCTGTATGAGGAGGAGATCCACCGTAAATCAAACACTCACTCAGCCCACACACACGCATCAGAGGAGCATGGGCCGAGTGGGGAGTGTGAGCCAGGAGCATCTGAGCCCCTTTTGTTTGACACTGGCCGCAGCTGGTTTTGTTTAGTCCCATACCGCTGGCCGCAGCGGAGGGCGAGCCTGCGGGCGCTATAAAAGAGGGAGCGGGTGCGCCGTTGGAAAGCATGATCCTTCAGGCAGCAAAAGGGAGATGATGAGTGGTATCAGCTCGCTACAATGCGAGAGGGGTGTCCGCCCCAACCAAGCCTGTTACGACAATGGGGCGCCCCAGTGACTTACCATCTGATCCCGAATTCCATTTTTTTAATTGATTAATTGATGAAATGTTTTTTTCCTTCTCTTGCTGAATTTGTTTTTTTTTTCCTGCTTTGGATTTTTGTTTTCTCAGTTTGCTTTGCTGTTTTGGAAGCGGTTTCTTTTTTGCCCTTCGAATTTTGTACAATAACTGAGTACATAACTGAGTACTCCATAAACAGTAGAATACGCACATACAATAACTGAGTACGCAAAACGAATTATGATAATCCACCTTAATTTCAAACATGGCCCGGGCATAGTCTTTCTGTTAATTTAAAGTCCAGTGATGAAGAAATTATCTGAACGAGACTATCCTAAAAAATATTCTGATTGAGAGACGTCGTTATAAGATGGGAGTTTTACGTCGTTCACAAGGATGCCCTTCTCTTGTTCATCCAATACAATAAATTTTGGCACGCACATCGTAAATCCTAATTGTGAATGCTTTTGAACAAATTATGAGTTGATTTGCAATTTCTACGATAACAGGACATGATCCATACGAGAAAATGCTCCTTTTAAGGCAGATAATATTTTTTTTTTCAATCCATAGAGATATAGTTCAAAAATTTGGCAGCTAATGTGTTCTCTATAGGTAACACAAAAGGCATGAACAGTCGTATTTTGCTGCAAATGTTTACGTAAATGCAAACTTGCACAGGTTACTATGTTTCTCACTGGAAACTAATTCAAAATATTTCTATATGGACTGAAGTAATAATCTGTATTATAGAACCCTTAGAAAATAAAAACCTTCATATATACTCCCTCCGTTCCTAAATGTAAGTCTTTTTAGATATTCCAATAAGGGACTAAATACGGAGCAAAATGATTGAATCTACACTCTAAAATATGTCTGTATACATCCGTATTTAGTCCATAGTGGAATCTCTAAAAAGACTTATTTAGGAACGGAGGGAGTACAACATCTACGTGTTGTCAAATGCAAAACTCTGATTTGTTCAAGGTTAAAAAAAAACTTTGGTTTGTTCAGGAATGAACTGATACTGTTAGCATGGTCATTGACCAGTTTGTTGTTATCATGGTATGGATAGATTTGACCAGTTAGAACCTTGTCTCTTTTGTTCGGTTTCTTCTCCCACAAAAAAATTGTGTACTTTCTGGCGCTTCCTAGGCAAAAAGTTACCACGAATATGAGATTGTGGTTTTATGATTTAAAGTTCACAAGGATGCGGTCTCTTGTTCCTCCAAGTCCAATACAGTAAATTTTTAGTATGCACATCATGAATACTAAATGTGAGATTGCTTTGGAACAAATTATGAGTTAATTTTGCAATTCTATGATAACAGGACCTGATTTGTACGAGAAAATGCTCCTTTTAAGGCAGATAGTAATCTTCTTCATTCCATAGAGATATTCAAAAATTTGGCAGCTAATGTATTCTCTATAGGTAACACAAAAGGCGCGAGCAGTCATATTTTGCTGCAAATGTTTACGTAAATGCAAACTTACACATGCTACTATGTTTCTCACTAGAAGCTAATTCAAGATATTTCTAGGTGGACTGAAGTAATAATCTTAATCATAGTCATGAACAGTCATATTTTGCTGTAAATGTTTCCGTAAATTCAAACCTACACATGTTACTATGTTTCTCACTAGAAGCTAATTCAAAATATTTCTATATGGACAGAAGTAATAATTTTAGTCATAGAGCCCTTAGTAAATATAATTTTTTGATATATACAACATCTACATATTGTCAAATGCAAAATTGAAGCAAATTGTAACTTCAATTCAACTTGTATGGAAGCAAGACACTAACATAGTGCTATAGTCCATACGCTCCATCTCTAGTTAAATTCCATGATGCTATGATGAAGACGTTAATGGCTGCATTCCCATCTTTCTTTCTTTGTAAGATTATAAACACTAACCTCCAGCCCAGGTTCGTCTGGTGAACATCTAATAAGCAACAGTCCCATCACAGGGGCTGGAGATGAACAGTTTAGGCTTGTTCGCTGTTCGGGTTCCATAGGTGCGGTGGTCTGGCTCCGCCACTGGCTGGGAAGCTGACCCCCATGAGGCCTCAAGCCCTCAACGTAATATTTCCTGGTTTGATGCCACATTTCGTGTTACCCCAAATCAGTGAACTGGACCCAAAGTACCTCCAAACATCATATTTAATCATATTGGATCCAAGTATATAGTCTCCACAATACAGACAGACAAACTTGAGATCATGAAATTATTTTCCATCATAAGTGCCAACTGCTCACCTTGAAAGAGCAAATGACATCTGTTAGGATCGAAAGTATGTGAATCAAGTGTTCGCAGCATGGTTAAGCACTCAGTTCAATACAACTCCTTCCAGGTTCCTTGACCAAACCTTTCTTGTTTAGTAGCGTCCTATAGGTTGTCGCCTTCTTCCAATTCCCCAAACAACTGAGCATATTAGACACTAAGACACAGTGACCAGAATCTTGAGGGTCCAGGTTAAGTAATTCCTCTGATACTGAATCTATCGAAGAATCGGCACAATGAGAACTGTATGCACTTACTATAGGAGCCAAAACCTGATTCTGTAACTGAACAGGGATCTTCTTAAAGAACTCCTTAGCTATACTAATTTGACCAGACTTACATAGCAAATCAGTTATGCACATATAGTGCTGAATAGATGGTTCAATACCATATTCCTCTGTCATGCTGCGAAAACATCGAAGGCCTTCATCTATTAAACCAGAATAATTGCATGCTGTTAACAGATGGGTAAAGACAATGGCATCTGGTTGAACACCTTCTTTTTGCATCTCGCTGAAAAGGATGAGAGCTTCACTGCCTTCTCCATTGCAAGCATATCCATTAATCATGGCACTCCAAATAGGTAAGTCTCTATCAGTAACCGCATCAAATATTTTCCTAGCCAGCTCAACGCTCCCACACTTGCAGTATGCGTCTATCAGTCCGGTAGCGACCCGCAGGTGTGACTGCAGTCCGATTGCCACCACATGCTCCTCAACCTTTCTCGCATGATTAGCAGACCCCAAATCAGCACAGGCAGAAAGAACTGATGAAACTGTTGTCACATTTGGCTGCACATCTGTGCGCAACATGCTATCAAACATTGTCAAGGCCTTGTCTGGGCGGCTACCTTCAACATATCCATTTATCATTGAAGTCCAAAGCACTACGTTCTTGCAGTGAACTGCATCGAAGACCTCCTGAGCAGCCGCAAGATCCCCACATTTGGCATATAAGTTAACCAATGATGACACAAGATCTTGCTCGGATTCAAAACCGCTCTTGATGAGAAGAGCATGCACGCCCTTGGCCACCAACAGATTCCCTAACAGAGCAGCAGCTGAGACGAGATTAACCAGCGCGATCAAATCAAATCTGTGCCCAGCACCCTGCATGCGGTTGAGCAGAGCAAACACTTTGTTAGAGTCGCCCGTCTGCAAGAACCCCGATGCCATTGCGCTCCAAGAAACTACAGACTTGTTGTGCATAGAGTCAAACAAGAACAACGCGGCATGCAGCTGGCCATTACGGACAAGCATGGTGAGCACCGAGTTCGAGACCGGCAAAACATCGTCGAGCCCAGACTTGAGGCTATATCCATACACGCACAGGCCAAGGTGGCTATATCCATACACGCACAGGCCAAGGTTTCTCGTGGCCATTGAGTCCAGGCACCCGGACAGCATGCCGACGAGCGTGCCCCCGCTGGGGCTCACCCCTAGGCCCCGCATCACGTTGAACATGGCGACGGCCTCGTCGAGACGAGAAGCCTTGCTGTACGCGGTGACCATGCAGTTCCAGGACACGAGGGTCCGGCTGCTTGTGGGCATTTCGTCGAACAGGCGGCGCGCGTCCGGGAGGGACGCGCACTTGGCGTAGAAGTCGAGCAGCGAGGTGCGGACGAAGACGTCGCCGGCGGCGCCGGCGAGGAGGGCGTGCGCGTGGAGGGAGCGGCCGAGGCGCGGGAGGCGGAGCGCGGCGCAGGACTTGGCGAGGGAAGGGAAGGTGGAGGCGTCGCCGCCGCGGAGGCCCGCGGCGAGGAGCGAGGCGTAGTGCCGGAGGCAGAGGGTGTAGGACCCGGACGCGACGGCGAGCTGGATCAGGCGGTTCCAGTGGCGGTGGGTGGCCGCCGGGGCTGGGACGCTCATGCTGGGGCTCACCGACGGGGAGAAAGATTTTGGTTAGCAATATGACCATTTTTTTTCCATCGAGTTCGTGCGGTCGGTATCCCGCAGTTTTCCAGCTAATTTTTTAAATATAATACTTTTTTATTAATTTTTATAAATATTACGCCGGATATATCATTTTTTTAAATAACCCATGCCCAAAAAGTGCTTACCTAGCGAACAACCCCGCGTCGCTCCGCACGAACGACACGGACGGCGACCCAAGCCACCGCCGACAGCTCTTTCTCGGTCGTATCCCTCGCTCGCCGCTGTCTAGATGCACCGCCGGGCAAAGCCCGTGTGGCAGCGGTGACGGCGGGGCTTCTTTTCCACGGGGCTGGCGGCTCGTGGCTGGCTCGTGCGGCGCCGGCGCATGGTCATCGCGAGCTCGGTGTCGGCGGGCTGAAGCCCCTCTCCTCCAACGGGGGCGGCAGATCTGGGGGCCCCGTGCCCGGATCTGGTGGTGTGCGGGCGGGGCCGGCTTGCAGCGGCGGCCCTGTAGTCGTGGGATGGTGCCCGTGTTGCGGCCGATCTGGTCTGGCGCAGGCTTGGCCTGGTCGTGCTCTGGAATCTGTTACAAAATTGAATTTCTAGACTTTTTAAAATCTTATAGTACTGTATTTTTTAGGAAGGCCATCATGGCTACCTTTATTAAAACTTAAATAATGTTTACATCGTCCATGAGCTTACTGACATAAAGTCAGGGGGCTCGTCCAACCAACTAAATGAAGTCTTATTACAGTAACCGAAATGAGCTAGCACATGAGCCGCTTGATTACAAGATCTATAACAATGCTTATAAACGACATTCCCAATTGAAGTACTAGTGTCCACACATTCTGCGAATATTACCGCCGCCGAGTCCCACCATATTGTTTGTCCATCACAATAATTGATTAATTGCAAAGAATCTGTTTCAGTACTGTATTTTTAATATGTCAAAATTTCATGTTGTTGATCTTTTCGAAGGAAGCAGACAAAAAAGGAAAAAAACAAGGGCGGGGAGGCAAGAGCTCGTATTCCGAGAGCAACTAACTAACGAGCGCTCCTTCGGGAGCCTCGCAACGATCAGCGCCACTTGGCGCGCTCTCAGCCGCCCGCCAAGTGTCGCGCTCTAGGCGCTCCCTTTAGATTTTTTTATAATTTTACGCATGTGTTTTTGGCTTTTGAAACGCATTTTTTTGGTTTTTTTTTGACATTTTGGTTTTCCACCGGTCTTCCTTAGCTTTTGGAACAATTTTTTTCGAAAAAGAAATATTTTTTCTGTGAAAATACGCATTTTTTTCTTTCACGAGAGTCACGGTTTTGCTTCCACGAGAGGCACGGTTTTGCTTTCGCGAGAGTTACGGTCGTGCCTCTCGGAAACGAAAAAAAACATGTTTTCTGTTTTATTCCTTCCACGAGAGTCACGGTTTTGCTTCCGCGAGAGGCACAGTTGTGCTTTAGCGAGAGTCACGGCCCCACTCAGAAACGAAAAAAAATGCATTTTTTATTTTTTTCTTTCACGAGAGGCACGATTTTGCTTCCATGAGAGGCACAATTGTGCTTTCACGAGAGTCACGGCCGTGCCTCTCGAAAATGAAAAAAAAACATGTTTTCTGTTTTTTTCCTTTCGCTAGAGGCACGGTTTTGCTTTTGCGAGAGTCACGGTTGTGCTTTCGCGACAGGCATGGTCGTGCCTCCTTGAAAAAAAAAACGTGTTTTCTTTTCTTTTTTTCCTTCTACCAGAGGCACAGTTTCGCTTCCGCGAAAAGTACGGTTGTGATTTCGCGAGAGGCGGGCATGCCTCTTTCGGAAAATGTGCAAACATTTTATAAATTTTGCACACATATTGTAGAATTTTTGGATGTTTTTTACTGCCAACATTTGTTAAAATTAAAATAAAAAAATAAAGGGAAAACGTGAAAATCAGGAAAAAAACCGAGCGAACAAGAAGCAAAAGGAGAAAGTGTTGGAAGTTAGACTCGCATATTTTTTGTTGAGCACTAAAGGTAGGTCGTAGGCCCAAAGTCGTTAGGTCATGTGAGTTTGCGCAAAATTACATTGCGTGGAGCGTCAAATAGGATTCTTCACCTTTCTGGGCCATAAAAGCAGATTGGATTTTAATCCATTGTTTGAGCTATAAAGTAGTTTGGGCTTTAGAACATGGTTGTATACTTGTGCTTCACAAAATAAAAACCTTTAGAGGGTGCTTGGATACAAGGGACTATTTTTAGTCTGACTAAAAATAGTCTCTTTTAGAGGCTAAAGTTCCAAGCACCCCTGACTAAAGAGAGGCTAGGACTAGTCTTGAGGCTAAAATCTTTTAGTCATGGAAAACCTACTAAAATATGTATTAGCTCTCTCTCTCCTCATTTAATTCCTCTCTTTAGTTCTGGATTGAAGGGTTTGGAGGATAATAAATGCTCAATAACTAGATTTTAGTCTCTTTAGTATTTGGATCCAAGCATGGGTGAGACTAGCAAGTTTTAGTCTCACTACTTTTAGTCATGGGACTAAAACGTATCCAAGCATGCTCTTAGTGGGCCATCGATCCACTCTGTGTAGCACACATAATTCCCATCCTCCACTTATTCATTAAGCGAGATTTGGAGCAGCTGAGTGTGATGGGTGATCAAAAGGGGAGCTTGGGAGCAGGCCATCCGAGAGGACCAGCTTCCTGGGTCCAACCTTTGGAGGGTCAGACAAAGATCGATTGTGATGGGGGCATGGCCAATCTAGAGATGAAAGGCGTTATCAGTGCAGTCTGTCAGAGTGAGCAAGGTGTTTTCCCAGGTGTGTCTGCAATCAAGAAATAAGGATGACAGTGAACCTCCAGCCTCCTCAGCGATTTGGCATTCCTGTCCGTCGGATCTGGTTGCTTGATCTGATCTGGACCGTCGGATCGAGTCCTTAGAAGACCTTGGCCGTCGGATCGAAGAGGTGTCACTGTTGCAATGAATAGTTACCTCTCGCTGTAAAAATCTTATGCCACCGCGTGTAATTCTTGTGCCCCGCCGAGGGCATTTCTGTCATTTTGCATACGGGGCTATAAAATGCCGGCTCCCATGGAGATAACCCTAGCCGCCTCACTCCCGCATCTCGCGCGTCGCCGCCTAGCTGCTCCTCATGCTGCCGCATAGTGGGCGATCTAGTTATGCGAAATCCAGCACATATAGGGCATGTTTGGATCCAAGGGACTATTTTTAGTCTGACTAAAACTATTCTCTTTTAGAGGCTAAAGTTTCAATCACCCCTGACTAAAGAGAGGCTAGAACTAATCTTGAGACTAATTTTTTTTAGTCAGGGGAACCCTACTAAAATATGGATTAGTCCTCTCTCTCCTCATTTAACTCATCTCCTTTAACACATGCAAGTTCTGGATTGGAGGGTTTGAAGAATAATAAATGCTCATTAACTCGATTTTAGTCTATTTAGTATTTGTATCCAAGCATGAATGAGGCTAGCAAGTTTTAGTCCCACTACTTTTAGTCATGGGACTAAAACGTATCCAAGTACCCTCATATGAGCAAGTGATGATTTTGGGGTTACGAGGGAGAGTGAATGTGCCGCGAAGCTACACCGTGGAGACGAGCAAAGGTTCATTAGGGGCAACGAGTCAATGCCCCTGACGTGACGTGTGTAGTCACCACAAGTATATCTACTACCGTGTGGAGAAATCCACTCACTATGATTGTGTATGCACGGTGGTTTAATATATTGTTATTTTTATGTGGTGAGAATATCCATGTCTATTATTTTTCATAGGCCACTCCGATGATAAATTCTGCCATTGTACCTTGGCCATCTCAACATGAATACTCGGTGATTTCGCCATTTCAACATAAATTTCTATGTGTGCCGAGCCCGAAAGCGCCTCCCCCCCTCCCCAATTTCTTGCACCATGTATTTTCCGCCTTAACGTTTTGAGACCAATATCCAGTGTCACATTCTTCGATTGTGCTTACTACTACTCTACTTACATATATCCAGGTCGAGTCATACGTACATGACGTGCGACATGATTTTGCGACTCTTGCTTCCTGGCAGTCAGGGGCCAATCGGACCGGAGAGAACCAACTCATCGGTCACAGGCAAATTTATCCATTTCGTCACCTTCAAAGAGAGGCAACGAGGACAATAGGGCCTTAGGAGACGTTAAGTGATATATCTCACAAGAAGGGCAACGACGGTGATGAGCTCGGAGCCGTTGCTGAGCTGTTTGGCATGAGAGTAGGCGCTGCATCGGCAGGCTATGTAGAACAGTATCTCTATCCATACTTGGACGGTGAGCTCTAGCATGCCACCGGTAGCTGAGCCTGCCAACCCATCCTCGCCGATGAGCTCTAGCATGCCACCGGTAGCTGAGCCTGCCAACCCATCCTCGCCGATGAGCTCTAGCATGCCACCGGTAGCTGAGCCTGCCAACCCATCCTCGCCGATGAGCTCTAGCATGCCACCGGTAGCTGAGCCTGCCAACCCATCCTCGCCGATGAGCTCTAGCATGCCACCGGTAGCTGAGCCTGCCAACCCATCCTCGCCGATGAGCTCTAGCATGCCACCGGTAGCTGAGCCTGCCAACCCATCCTCGCCGATGAGCTCTAGCATGCCACCGGTAGCTGAGCCTGCCAACCCATCCTCGCCGATGAGCTCTAGCATGCCACCGGTAGCTGAGCCTGCCAACCCATCCTCGCCGATGAGCTTTGCGCCAAGCCTAGCTCCTATTATCGCCATTGTTGAATCATATCTGTCTGTCACCGCAGTGCTAGTTTGGAATGAAATCTCGGGCGATCCAGTGATAAATGCGTTCCCGATGCGCCGGAGTGAGCTGGCCAGATCCTCGGCCGACCTGTACTCCAGAGCCGGCAGAGCGAGCTGTCTTGTTGTGTCTCCTTTACCTGGCGGAAGCAATGCATAGCACATCTGGACATACGCATTGCGGTCGGCAGAGGGAGGCAACATGTATGGACGTGATCCGAGGAGGAAAAGCATGTAATTACGGCCTCGGCAAGATCCGCCCGGCACCGTCTCTGTGCGTCGTCCTCTCCGCCGGTGGCCTTCTGCTCCTAATGAACCTTATGATCACCACCCAGTACCTGAAACAACAACAAAAACAACAACAACGCAGTGGAGGTGGCTACAAGAGAGATTACACGGATGCAGAGGGTGTAGAACAAGTCGTGCATGAGGGAGAGCTGCATCTCCGCCACCTTGTACACATTCTCCTCGGTCAGATCTGTGCCAAGGCCTTCAGTGGACACCGCCCCCTCCAAAAATAGATCCTTGGGAACTTCCAGCAGGTTGTGAGCTATGAGCAGCAAGGCCTCCGTATCCAGAACGCGGCCTGTAGCGTCCGTGACGACTTCGTAACTAAACATGTGCTTCACTTGATGCCTTTCGACGCTCCGGTAGTTGCTGCCGCCCGGACTGGTGCCTGCGCCCACACTCTCTCCCCGTACTTGATAACCCCGACCACAAACACGAGGGCGGTGGCCGGCCGGAGCAAGGACCGCTGGCCAAGGATCCAAGACACATACATGACGTACGTGGCTGCGGCGACCTGCACGGCGAGGGTCTGCAGGTGGCGCAGCCACAGCAGGTTGTCCTCGATGGCGTAGGCGGTGATGTTGTCCTGCCCGCCGAGGTGCAGAAGCAGGAACGGCGCCCAAAACGCCATCAGCTCATGCTCCGGCGACCTGCTGATCACCGACATATGGCCGAGCACGTAGATCGCCGTCGCATCGGCCAGCGTGTATGCCGACCAAACCAAGGCCCTGAGAGCGCCCGAGTCGACGCACCGGCGGAACTCCGCCAAGACGAGGAGCGTCACCTGGAATGTGAAGCTGAGCAGCACCAACGCCTGGAGGCCCCATTCTTTCCACGCATTCGCCACCACCTCGGCCTCGGACATCGGTTTCACCTCCCTCTGTAGGCTTTGTTCGGTTAATCCTCTCCCCAAGAGGATTGGAGGGGATTGGCAGGGATTGGTTCATATTTTGACTTAGAAGAGGTTTAAATCCCCCTCAAACCCCTTCAATCCACTCGGATTCACCCGCAACCGAAACAAGGCCGTAATGGATTCCTATCGATCAACACAAGTAAATGTAGTAGGAGTATGTACTAAGAGGCTCTTCTTTTAATTTATTTATTTACGAAAAACTATTAAAAGAAGCAAAGAGGGCAACTTACATAGGTAAACTGTAGAACCGGCCGGAAAGGTGGTCGATGATTTACCGGCAGCAGGAAAATGAATGGAGAACTGGCTGGGGCAATGTATGTATGCTCACAATATATGCACGCAGTGTCATTTATAGTCGTGCGAATCGTGGCGTGCGTAGGCAGGAAAGAACAGAGGCCCATTCGTTGCCTTTCTCTTTTCGCTTTTTTTTTTAGGGAATTTCTCTTTACGCTTTTGACGGGATATATTCCTTTCCACGGAGTGAGGTAACCTCTTCTTTCCTTTTATTAGCCGACACTTTTTTTTTCTTTTCTTATCCTTTGTTTTACTAGAACAATGCCTGTGCATTTCACCGGGATATAAATATTTTACTACGTTAACTTGTGATTTACCTGTCAATAATAATGTGATTATGTAAATAAATGTTTATCAAATTCTGACCGTGAAATTACCTTATATTTTGATTAGAAGTTTGATAAGTAAATTAAAATGGAATTGGTTCACAAGGTAAGTAAATTAAGGTGATTGATTATCATATATATGAAAGGTTGCAAAAGGGGTACCTGGTGGGAAGAAAGATGAAATGAAAACCTTACGTTCTTTATTAAGTATAGTAGAGATAGATATTTTTCTTTTCTTCTCTTTTTGGACCCTAGAATATCTGTCGATCGAACGCCAGAGGAGCTTGTCCTGCGATAGATTGGTTCGTCCGGAGGTCGAACCCCTCTGGTAACCCTATGGCTGAAGGGGAGACCGGGATGGGCCGTCCCAGGAGAGCGGAGGCCACAACCTCCCAGGACTCGAGAATCAGAACAACGGGGAGTCAAAGGCGAAGGCACTCCTGCAGTCACTACCGAGGGAGCACGGGCTCCCACACGCGGACCGACGTTGTAGTATCTATCTTGCCTTCGTAGGGCGACTGAGCGGGGCCAAGGACCATGACATTGAAGTAGCGCATGTTCTCCTCCGACGGCGAGGCGCTGATCCCCGGCGCTGCACGGATCGACACACACACACACACACGCGCGCGCGCGAATCAGAACGACAAACATCGGGGAGGCGCCGAAATCGACCGGAATTGTCTGCGTGCGAGAAGGAGAACAAACCTGGCTCGCTGAGCAGCCGCTGCGTCTCCTGCAGGCGCAGATCCAAATTCGGAAAGGGTTAGGGGGGCGATCGGAATCGCACGCACCTTGATGATCCGGCGGGGGAGGTTGTTGTTGGCCATGGAATCCGACCGGAGGCGGGGCGCCTGGAGCTCGGCGCGGCGACGCAGGCGGTGCGGGGCCGGGCGGGGAGGGACAGCGCGAGAGGTCAAAGGAGTCGTCAAAATCGGCAAGTTTAAACTTCGCATTATTTTATTATATGTGACCAAGTTACCAGCAAAAATATTAAACTTTTAATACGGCAATTTTCCAAGATTTCACGACAAACTGACCATCTGATTCGAAAAAAAAAAGACAAACAAACCATCTATCTATAAGGCATGTCATGCTGAGACAAGATGCATTGCCTGAAAAGGTCAGAACGCTCGAAAGAAAAAAACACTGTGCTGAGCCATTGACTCGGAGCCAATGGGATTAGGCCAGAGGTAATGGCAGCTGTCATTGCATCACTTGCCGTACAGATCGCGTGTACAATGACGAGCCGCGGCGACAATCTCAGAGAAAGGGAATGCAGATTGAGAACGAGGAAAGAAAAAATGGCATAATGGGCAACATGGAGTATGTACGTGTAAGAGAAATCCACCCGGCCCAACTCAATCTCTCCCTCCCTGATGAATACTCCTAGATGTGCACGCATGGTTCTCTTCAATTAGAAACCATTAATTACGTACTACATTCACGGACATGCATGGAATTCGCTATGGCATACCAAGGTACCTTCGAAGGAGAAGATATTTGCATGGCGGCTAGCCCAGCACTCAACGCCTACAGCTGATGTTTTACACCGCCGCAACATGTCACAAACCACCCATTGTGCTCTCTGTGGAGCTCAAGATTCGTGAAGACATGCTCTGCTGGATTGCACCATGTCAAGATGCACTTGGGCGTTGTCGGAAGAGCGCTTAGTGGAACAGATTAGTCTAAACAACGACGTAAACGCGAAGAACTTGATGTTCGCTTTGCATGAGGCTCTTACTTCAACAGAATTTGTTAGACTGATCATATCCCTCTGGGCGGTGTGGAGAGCGAGGAGAAAGGCGATCTATGAAGGTATTTTTCTCCAGCCCAATGTCAACACATCAGTTCATCGAATCTTATCTGAATGATCTCAAGGATATTGAAACACCGGGACGGGTGGCGGGCGCCCACCCTAACCCTAGACCTACATGTTGGCTACCTCCACTGGTGACCTTGGCAAAAGTAAATGTTGATGCAGCGACAAAAAGAAATCAGAAGAGGGGAACGGTAGCTGCAGTATGCAGGGATCAGAATGGAGTGTTCCTGGGAGCCTCGGCGATTAGTTTCAAGGGAGTTGATGACCCCACAACACTGGAGGCGATGGCAGTCAGGGAGGCTCTTGCCTTAGCTCAAGATCTCAATGAACTGAAGATTCATGTAGCTACTGATTGCAAGGTGGTGGTGGAAGATATCAAGCAACAGTGCCTGGCAAGCTATGGTGCTATTATACATGAAATATTAGAGGCAAGGAGGTCTTTTACTATCTGTAATTTTGTCCACGAGTTTAGGAGCTCGAATTTCGAGGCTCACAATCTAGCGAAGCATGCTCTTACATTAGGGGTGGGCCGCCATGTTTGGTTAGGACACCCCGAAAACCTTTCTTTCGTCCCTGTACACGTTGTGACGTCTTAATAAAGCTTCGTGCACTAGTAGAAAAAGGGTCAAACGTGAAGCACATTAGTGCCGGTTTGTATTTGAGCCGGCACAAATGTATACATTAGTGCCGGTTCCAATGGCTAGCCGGGCCGCTCTCATTAGTACTGGTTCGTGGCTAACCTTTAGCACCGGTTCGTGCCACGAACCGATACTAATGAGAGTGGTGGCAGGATGTTGTCAGTCTGGGCCCCCTCCAGCACCTTTAGTACTGGTTCTTGGCACGAACCGGTACTAAAGGTCGTCCTACATAAACCCTTCGTCCACCCGAGCTCGCTCTGTTCTTCCCCTTTCCCCTCTCCTCTCTGTTCTTCCCCTCTTCCTCTCGAGCTCATCACACATTTTGCCCAAAATTTGTCAAGATTTGAAGGCCCCCATCCATTCAAATGATCACAAAGGTTAGCAACTTTGTCCTTTTATCTCTCATTGCTATATTAGCTCTTGCAATGCTTTATATAGTTATTAATTTGTGAGTTTAGTAATTTGGGAGGAAATATATATATGCGCTAGTATTTGATTTATATGCAATTTAAGGTTAAAATAACACTTAGTTTGCATATGTAGGTGTGGTTTACTTAGTGCCTTCTAAATCTTCGTCGTAACCACCGTCGATCGCCCGCACCGTCCCGTCGCCGGCACCACCTTGTGGTGAGCCTCTTGTTCATGAAATTTTATATAAAAAATTGATGTTTGTGTGATTTGGATATATAGTTACTCGTATAATAATTATCTTATCCGTATGTTGTTTGTTATACATAGTGCCATGGTTTTGATATCCGTCCCCGTCGGCCCTCGTCCTTGTTATGATTCGGATGTGGTATATTCTCTTTTAAAACTATTTGTTGCATTTCGTGTTTATGACAAATTATGCCCATCAAGTTGACATAGATATTTTTATCTAGGAGGTATGTGAACCGGAAATTCCAACCGACCCTATTGTCGAGAGGTTAAATTTAGTTGAAAGAGAAAACGAGTACTTGAAAGAAAAATTGAAAAGAATTGAGGGGGAGAAGATGGAATTGGAGTTGCATGTTGCCGATGTCGTCGATGATCACGAGATCAAGAAGAAGAAAATGCGCTTGAAGATTAGAAAGATTAGAAAATATGCCATCGATAGTGAGGCTTGGTATCATTATGCTGTTGGATCAATTGTTACCTTAGTTGCGATCTTGATCGCATTTGTTGTTGCATTTAAATGCTTTAGCTAGAGAGTTTTTTGTTTGTTGCATTTAAGTGTTGTATGAACTTTATGTATGAACTTGTATTAATTTGGTCTATTCGGTGTTGTGTAATCAAGATGAGCCGGCAATGGATGTACGATGACCAATGCTCTCCCCAGTTCGTTGAGGGCGTGCATACTTTTCTGCTTGCGGCTGAGGCAAACAAGCGGGCGGATGGTTTTATGCCTTGTCCATGTGCTGGCTGTAAGAATGGTCGCAATTACTCTACGTCAAGAATCATTCACGTCCACCTGTTTGAGTCCGGTTTCATGCCCCACTATAATGTTTGGACCAAGCACGGAGAAAGAGGGGTTATGATAGAAGACAATGAAGAAAAAGAGGACGACGACAGCTATCCTGGCCATGGGTTCCCTGAATACGATGATACAACAATGGGGGAAGAAGCTGAGCCGGTAATGCGGGAAGAAGCTGAGCCGGCAATGCGGGAAGAAGCTGAAGAAGATGCATCAGATGAGCCCGTTGATGATCTAAGTCGGGCCATTGCCGATGCAAAGAGAAACTGCGCAAGTGATTTGGAGAAGAAGAAGTTGCAGCGCATGTTAGAGGATCACAAAAAATTGTTGTACCCGAATTGCATAGGTGACAAGAAAAAGCTGGGCACCACACTGGAATTGCTGCAATGGAAGGCAGAGAATGGTGTATCTGACAAGGGATTTGGAAAGTTGTTGGTAATGATAAAGGATATGCTTCCAAAGGACAACGAATTGCCCGAGAGTACGTACGAAGCAAAGAAGGCTGTCTGCCCTCTAGGGTTAGAGGTGCAGAAGATACATGCATGCCCTAATGATTGCATCCTCTACCGCGGTGAGTACGCGGATTTGAATGCTTGCCCGGTATGTGGTGCATTGCGCTATAAGATCAGCCGCGATGAGCATGATGATGTCGAGGGCGAGCGCCCCAGGAAGAAGATTCCTGCCAAGGTGATGTAGTATTCTCCTATAATACCACGGTTGAAATGTTTGTTCCAAAACAAAGAGCATGCCAAGGCGATGCGATGGCACAGAGAAGACCGTAAGAAAGACAGAAAGTTGAGAGTACCCGCTGACGGGTCGCAGTGGAGAAAAATCGAAATAAAGTACGGGAAGGAGTTTGCAGATGACGCAAGGAGCGTATGGTTTGGTCTAAGCGCAGATGGCATTAATCCTTTTGGGGAGCAGAGCAGCAACCATAGCACCTGGCCTGTGACTCTATGTTTGTATAACCTTCCTCCTTGGTTGTGCATGAAGCGGAAGTTCATTATGATGCCAGTGCTCATCCAAGGCCCTAAACAACCCGGCAATGACATTGATGTGTATCTAAGGCCATTAGTTGAAGAACTCTTACAACTGTGGAATGGAACAGGTGTACGTGCATGGGATGAGCACAAACAGGAAGAATTTGACCTAAAGGCATTGCTGTTCGTGACCATCAATGATTGGCCTGCTCTCAGTAACCTTTCAGGACAGACAAACAAGGGATACCACGGATGCACGCACTGTTTGGATGATACTGACAGTATATATTTGAATAGTTGTAAGAAGAATGTGTACCTGGGACATCGTCGATTTCTTCCGAGCAGGCATCCCGTAAGAAAGAAAGGCAAGCATTTCAAAGGTGAGGCGGATCACCGGATGAAGCCTCGCCACCGTACTGGTGCTGATGTACATGATATGGTCAAGAATTTGAAGGTGATATTTGGAAAGGGTCCTGGCGGACAATCTGTTCCAAAGGACGCTGATGGACGCGCACCCATGTGGAAGAAGAAATCTATATTTTGGGACCTGCCATATTGGAAAGACCTAGAGGTCCGCTCCGCAATCGACGTGATGCACGTGATGAAGAATCTTTGCGTGACCCTGCTTGGCTTCTTGGGCGTGTATGGGAAGACAAAAGATACACCTGAGGCACGGGAGGACCAGCAACATATGCACGGAGAAGACGGCATACATCAGGGTCATGCAAGCTACGCTCTTACCAAAGAAGAGAAAGAAATCTTCTTTGAATGCCTGCTCAGTATTAAGGTACCGTCTGGCTTCTCGTCGAATATAAAGGGAATAATAAACATAGTAGAGAAAAATTTCCAGAACCTAAAGTCTCATGACTGCCACGTGATTATGATGCAACTGCTTCCGGTTGCATTGAGGTGGCTTCTACCGGAAAACGTTCGATTAGCCATTGTGAAGCTATGTGCATTTCTCAATGCAATCTCTCAGAAGGTAATCGATCCAGAAATCATACCAAGGTTACAGAATGATTTGGTGCAATGTCTTGTCGGTTTCGAGTTGGTGTTCCCACCATCCTTCTTCCACATCATGACACACGTCCTAGTTCACCTGTGCCAAGAGATTAACATTTTGGGTCCTGTATTTCTACACAATATGTTCCCCTTTGAGAGGTTCATGGGAGTCTTAAAGAAATATGTTCATAACCGTGCTAGGCCAGAAGGAAGCATCTCCAAGGGCCATCAAAATGAGGAGGTCATTGAGTTTTGTATTGACTTTATTCCTGACCTTAAGCCGATTGGTGTTCCTGAATCGCGGCATAAGGGCAGACTGGATGGAAAAGGCACGCTAGGAGGGGAACAAATAATATGTATGGACGGACATTCTCTCACTGAAGCACACTAGCAGTTCTACAGAATTCCGCCTTGGTGGCTCTGTATATGGATGAACACAAGAATTTGCTACGCTCCAAACACTCGGAGCGGTCTGATGACTGGATTACACGTGAACAAACCAGGAGTTTCGCCAGCTGGTTGCAGACACGTACCATGCATGACACCTCTATTGAAGATGACTTGTACTTGCTGTCCCAGTTACCATCTTCGAATATAATGACTTTCAAAGGGTACGAGATAAATGGTAATACATTTTACACGATCGCCCAAGATAAGAAGAGCACCAACCAAAACAGTGGTGTCCGCTTTGATGCAGAAACCAAGACGGGAAAGGAAACATATTATGGTTATATACAGGACATATGTGAACTTGACTATCGACGTGGTTTAAAGGTCCCTTTGTTTCGGTGCAAATGGGTCAATATGACACGAGGCGGGGTAACGGAAGACTCGCAGTACGAAATGACAACAGTGGATCTCAACAATCTTGCGTATGCAGACGAACCATTCGTCCTAGCCAATGATGTGGCACATGTTTTCTATGTGAAGGACATGTCTATCAAGCCAAGAAAAAGAAAAGATAAGGAAGCGAATGCATCGTACGATGAGCCAAAGCGGCACATAGTTCTTTCTGGGAAGAGAAACATCGTGGGAGTGGATGACAAGACAGACAAGTTAGAAGATTATGAAAAGTTTGATGAAATTGCTCCATTCACAGTGAATATAGACCCGAGCATCCCGTTAAGTGATGAAGATTTTCCATGGTTACGGCGCAAAGGGACACACGCGAAGAAAAAGTTTCACACCCAAAGATCTGGGATGTGATCGGCTTCACTAGCTATCATCACTTTCTTCTGTGTTTCGCACCGAGAGGGGAATCTCTGTAATAGTTAGGGTAGTTATGTGTTTTGGCATTTGAAACGCGAAGAAATTTTATGTGCAAACAAATTCTTTCATGCCTTTACTGATTTTTAAAGTTAAGTTATTCACAAACTAGTGATTCACACTAATTTCAAATAATTCAAAATTTAAACTATTCAAATTTGAAAACTACAGGCACTCACAGAAAGTTTGTAATTTTTTGTACCTAAAACAAAAATGTTCACAAAGAAACTCTAAATACACAAAAAAATAACACAAAAATAAATAAAGCAAAAAAATAATAAAAAAAACCCTAGCAGAAAGTTTGTAATTTTTTGTACCTAAAACAAAAATGTTCACAAAGAAACTCTAAATACACAAAAAAAAACAACACAAAAATAAATAAAGCAAAAAATAAAATAAAAAAAGCCCGCCTACTAGGCCAGAGCGGCCTGCATACGACTAGAAACCCAACCTATCGTTGGGCCAGGATGCAGGCCCGCAAAGGCCAAGTGGGCCCACAGGGCTGCAAAGAACACGTAGGCCCAGTAAGCCTGCTTTGGAGAGGAGCTCGAGAGAGCGACTGCACGGGGGTTTATAAACCAGTGCGGTCGCCCCTCGGCTAGCGAGGTGGGACTAAACTTGCCGCACCGCACCTGCGCCAGCGCACCCCCTTTAGTACCGGGTCATGGCACAAACCGGTACTAAAGGGGGGGCCTTTAGTACCGGTTTGTGCCACCACCCGGTACTAAAGGGGGTCGCTTTCCGCCGCTTGGCCTGGCCAAAATAGGCCTTTAGTACCGGTTGGTGGTTCCAACCGGTACTAAAGGTGCCTTCTATATATACAACGGCTACGAAAATTTCAGTTTTCCTCTCTGTTCGTTCCTCTGTTTCCGTCTCCGTCGCCGTCGCCGCCGCCCTCGATCGTCTCCGTCGCCGCTCGTCTCCGTCGCCGCCCCCGTCCCCGTCGCCGCCCCCGTCCCCGTCGTCGCCCCGGGCCCGTCCCCGTCGCGCCGTCCCCGTCCCCGCCGTCACCTCGCCGTCCCCGTCGCCTCGCCGTCGCCTCGCCATCGCCGTCGCCCGCTGTGAGCCCTCCCCGAGCCCGTACACACACACACAAGCATGTTTAATTAGTTTAGATAATTAGTCTTTAATTAGTTTAGATTATTTAGACTATTATTTTGTATGTTTAATTAGTTTAGATAATTAGTGTTTAATTAGTACACACACGTATTTTGTATGTTTAATTAGTTTAGATTATTATTTTTTCACTATTATATATGTATGAATGCATGTTAGATGGATATAATTAGTGTTTAATCAGTTAGAAATTAGTGTTATATAGAAATGTTAGAAATGTTAGAAATTTTAGTGTTATTTAGATTATTTAGATTAGCATAATTAGTGTTATATAGAAATGTTAGAAATTTTAGTTATCAAAATCCAATCATTAAAAAAATGTTACTTTTTGCGGGCATATAGCTAGTATTTGTTCTCGACGATGCCCGGCCCGCATCCTCGCCGTCGACCCGTCCGCGACGACGTCCAGCCGACCCATGTCCGGGACTGGGCTCCGCCGGGCTGGCACTGGGAGGTGCTGCCTGGAGGGGCGCGCCGCTTGATGAGGAACCCGGCCCCGGGTCCCGTCGTCGACCCTGATCTCGTTTGGTGGCGTTCGCATGGGCCAGTTTCGGTGCGGAGGGACCCGGCCCCGCCGGAGGTGGTACGTCGCCGTGTCAGGGAGGAGGACGAGCACGTCCATCGCTACATGGTTGCGTTAGAGGGCGGTAGGTTCTCCAATACCTGGCAGTATCTTCGGGGATCTCACTTCAGCTATGATCCTGTGAGGGTTCCTTCTCTTTGGGTGTCCACCGCCCGCACCGTAGGAACCGCGAGTGTCCTAGATTCTTCTGTAGTATTCGATCTTTAATTAGCTAGCCAGTGATGTACTATTCAATACTATATATTATTCAAGACGATGTATTCGAGATTATATCTATTATTCTAGACGAAGTATTCGAGATTATATCTATTATTCAAGACGATGTAATTTGAATACTAAATTGTTTTATATTTCTTTTGAATTAGTTAAATAAAAGCTATGGCAGACAATACCGACAGAGAAGGAGAACAGACCATGTTCGATATGATACGCGGGCCAAATGATGATCGGAATGAAGAAGATTATGATGGCTCCAAATTTCTAAACAACACCGGAGATGGTGATATGATATTCGATCGCGACGACCGAATTGATGAAGTCATGAACTACGATTATGACGATGATGAAGAACATGTTGATCCTGAAACAACAAAGACCGGTGAGGTATATATATTTATATAAGCAGGTATCTGGTGATCATCACATGTTTTAAATGACTTGAAGATATATTAACGAATCGATCTTTGTTCTTTCAGCCATCCGGATCGAGCAAATCTTCAGGCAAAAGGACGAAACGAGGCCCGAACAAAAAGTTGAAGGAGGGCGTAAAGTACAATATCGAGGCAGTCAGACCTAATGGCAAACCATTAGCGCCTAAGAAGATTGCGGACAAGTTCATTCGTCAGTGCGGAGTTCTTGTGAAGGACCAACTCCCGATCTCCCTTCAAGAATGGAGAGAGCCAGCAAAAGACAAAAGACCAAAAGGCAAAGAGGATGCTGCTCCACATTCAGATGTTACTTTTGTCGACAAGAATCAAAAAGATCTGCTTTGGGATACTCTCATGGAACATTTTACCCTACCAGATCATTTCACAGAAGCAGATGTGCAGAAAGTCAAGGACGCTGCTCTTAGGAAGATGGCGGTTGCATTCAAGAACCACAAGAATCGTGAATGGGACAAGTACGTCAAGGGAGAAAGGAAGACTCCAGTATTCGAGGGAACACTAGAGAACCAACGTGCTCATTGGGACGATTTCATGAAATTCAAGGATTCAGAATTAGCTAAGGAACGGTCGAGAATAAACAAGAAGAATGTCGAAAAAAAGGATAAGTTCCATAAGCTGGGGCCAGGTGGCTATGCGGTGGCAATGCCTAAGTGGGATAAGTCTGAGAAAGAGATGGAGGATGCAGGTGCCACTCCGGTTACTAAGAGCTGCCCCCCAGGGTCAGGACTTGGTTCTATGCGCATGGGGGGAGTTGGACCCGAAGATAGGCAATGTTTCGACGAGGGCAAGTCTGAAGGGAGCCGACGATGCGATACTTGTTGCAATAGAAGAGGCACGTTCGGGGGTGTTCCAGCCCAACAGAGAGAACGACGAGCTTACGCGTGCCCTGGGAAATCCTGAACACTTGGGAAGAACACGAGGCAAGGGCGCTATTCCGTGGTATGAGGGGTTCTCAGACTAGAACACCGACTACAGAACCCGTGCGAGAAAGAAGATTGCGGAGGAGAAGAAGAGGAAGATGGAGGAGGAGCAGAGGAAGCGGGACTATGAACGCCTTCAAGGCCTAGAAGCAAGTCAAGCGGAATTGGTAGTCAAATTCCAGCGGCAGCAAGAGCAGATCGACTCACTTACCCAGCAAAGGGGGTCTCAGCAGCTGCAACAGCTAGCGAATGATCCAGCATTGGATAGCACCGCTCCATCCATGCCGAGAAGCAGCGTGGGTTCCACCCCGGACGACGCAATGCTGGGTAGATACCCCGTGGATGACATCATGGAGAACACTAGCTGCGAGCTACACGTCAAAATGAAGAACATATCCATGAAGGTGGCGGACGCCGTTGCTTTTACAAATCCCCCCGAGGCAACCTTCCATTGCAACCCGATTCCAGCGGGCTATGCTCGTGTCTTGGTTGATGAGGTGGTGGACCCATATTCGGAGCTAGAGCTTGACTATCCTGGAGGTGACGACGAGCGCTTTCTCGGAGACGCCAAACATCGTATCATCATATGGAAAAAGGATTGCATCATCATTCGAAGGCCACCGACACCGCGTCAGCCGACTCCTCGTCGAAGTCCGCCACCGAGTCAGCAGTCTCCCGCTCCTGCAAGTCCACCAAGTCCGGCAAAGTGTCAGGCCACTCTTCCTCCAAGTCCGGCAAAGTGTCAGGCCACTCCTCCTCCTCCAAGTCCGCCACAGCGTCAGACATCCACTCCTCCTCCAAGTCCGGCACAAGCTCAGGCACTCCTCCTCCAAGTCCAGCACAGCTTCAGGCGGCCACTCCTCCTCGTCCAACTCAGCCCCGTCAACCGTCTCCGCCGCCTCAGCAATCACAGAAGAGACACCCAGCAGCTATGGTGCGTAGCGGTACGAGTCGAGGTAGTACAGGAAGTACAGGCGGAGGCAAGCGATATAAATATGGTCCAAGCCTCACGCCTCTTCCGTAGTGGGCTTATGACAGGTCCGAGGAGGAAATCGCAGCCATATCCAAGTCCGAGGTGGAAGCCCATTTTGCACCGAAACCGCCAACACCGCCAAGGGAGAAAGTGCCTGAGGAAACGATTGACCACTTCATTCGTATGGCTCAACCACCAGCTTCCGAGCCTGTTGACACAGACTATGAGCGCCACATCAGGAAGTTAAATCGAGCACGTGTACGTAAGGAGGCGAGCTCGGGATCGAGCAAACAAGAAGCAGCTGTCAAAAAATGCGGGAAAACCATTCCCCAGCTGGAAGAACAGGCGGCGCAATCGATCCCCTCGCTTGTTGTGCCAACAACACCTGACAGTACGCGCGCCCAATATTATTGTGGGTAAACAGTTTACGTTCCTAAGGTGGGCAATGTGGTAATAACGGAGGAGCATATAATGCAGGCTGAAGTTCTCAAAATCACTGTTGGACAACTCCTCGAGATCGAGCCCATGCCTGTGCTTAGAGAAGATGAAATAAAACGAAAATATGTCCGGGGCCAACCTTTGGTCGAGCCAGACAAGGTCAAGAACCTCCCAACGAGAATGTATGAATTGCATCAATGGTACATGAACATTACCAAGATTTCCGATCGATTGTCCCTCATGGTGAATGTCAAGGAGGATCATTACTACCATGAGAAAGCTGTGTCCGTTGAGTATTCTGAACTGTTTCAGTTATACAATTAAGACGCACTCGACAAATCTATCGTCAGTTGCTATTGTCTGTAAGTGATTTCTTTCTGTAATTTAAGTCTCAAGCTAGCTGTAGTGATCCTTATCATTACCTGTAATTATCCTCACTATATTCTTTTCTGTGGTATTATATGCAGGATGAAGATGTATGAAATGAGAAAAGGTGGACGCTATGGCATTGGGTTCATTGACCCAAACACCGTTAATGAATACACATGGAAAATAGATGAACGTCATCAAAAGGCCGTAGAGGACAGCATGCTAGAGTTCTTGAAGCGCCTCAAATACAATGAAGATATACTACTTCCTTACAACTTCCAATGAGTCACACTGTCTTGTACTACAAATTCTCTGTTTTTGCCTACTAGCTAGCTACATGTTTTTGCTTACATATGCCGGTTAATTAAGACATGCAAACGTGCGTGCATGCAGATTTCACTGGGTCTTGTGTATCATTAAAGCTGACGACGGAACAGTTGAAATACTGGACTCACTACTCAAAGTTAAAACTGACTATAACATCTTGTTTGGGATAGTCAACTGGTAATTTCAATCATTATTAACTATATATCTCGGCCTATTTAGTTCGTCATTTCATGATATGAACTATTTAATAACTCCTTTATTCATTTTCTTTGTCGGCGGGCAGGGCTTGGGCAAGGTTCATCAGCGTCACGAATGGCGAATGAAAAAAAAAGCTTCAATGGTTTCGACCCAAGGTAAGTAATTAAGTAGTGCTAGCTAGCTGCTAGTTGCCATCTCTTTAATTATCATGCTTGATTAATTATTATCTGATCAAATTCCATTCTCGTAAAGGCCCTGAAGCAGGCGCAGGGGACTGATCTGTGTGCATTCTGCGTTTGCGAGAACATTCGCATGATGGCGTCCAAAAGGAGCAGATCTCAAAGAAAGGAATGGGTACGCTTGTCAGAACACTATTCACAATTTTTACACCATTATCGATATCTAGTCACACAACTAATACACATGCATATTGATCTCCTTCTTAACAGTTCAGAGAGGTGCGGGAGAAGCTCCTAGAAACGGAGCGCGTAGAAGCACTTCAAGAGGAAATAGCGGGATTTTTGCTCGACCAGGTCATAAATCCGAAGGGAGAATACTATTACCCGCTACCGCCCCCATGAAAACCACTTCCAATTGTCATCGTGCTCCGAAGGCACCAATTAGGCTAATGCCACTGGCTCCGAAGGTAACATGCATATGTAGGAGAAATTGTATATAGCTAGCTATACGTTTGTGTATATGTGAATTAATTATTATGGTGGTTTGTGAGACATTGATGATATATATATGCATGATTGGTTCTACTAGAAATTCTATATATATATATACTATATATATATATATATATATATATGCATAACGTGTACAATGTGTAGTATCGTAAAATACCAGCAAACGAAAAAGAATTAAAATAGAAACACAAAATTAAATGAAAAAGAAATCATAAAACTAAAAAAACCCAAACCTTATAGTATCGGTTGGTATTACCAACCGGTACTAAAGGGCTCCAGCCCCCCGAAGCTGGCTCGTGCCACGTGGTTGCCCTTTACCACCGGTTCGTGCTGAACCGGTACTAAAGGGGAGGGGTTTTAGTGCCCACACTTTAGTGCCGGTTATGGAACCGGCACTAAAGGGCCTTACGAACCGGTGCTATTGCCCGGTTCTGCACTAGTGGTGGGATTGCCTAAAAAAACATACTACCTTCACGACTCACTCACTTGTGTTCACGTCGTTGGGTCATCCTGCATAGGGTCGAGGTTGGTCGACTTGCCGTGATGCACTATCCAATGCCCCTCATTTTCCATGAATGCATGCTTTTCCTTGCATGCATGCGTACAATTAGTGTGATTTCTTGCGGTTTTTTCCTTGGTCGGATGCTCTCATGCAACTGCCATATATAGGCCATGGTAAGAGTGCTTGCTATAGTTTTGTTTCCGATACTTTGATTAAAAATAAAAGTATACATTTTTTACTGTTAAAAGTTAGTAGAAAAATACCTGTGTGGTATAAAAATATTGGTCCATAAAAATTTAACAATTAATTTTAAAAATTCATGTATTTAGAAAAGTTGTTAATATATTTTGAAAAAATGATCATAGTTTTTAATCATTTAATTGAAAAGTGTTCATCCTTTTTTACATCATTTTACAATATTTAAAAGTTTTCATTGTTGCTGAAAAATATTCATGTATTTCCAAAAGTCTTCCACATTTAAAAAAGTGTTCATGCATTTTAAAAATTCTCATATAATTTAAAAATGCGTAGAAATATTTTTATAAATATTCATATTTTTTAATGTTCATATGTTACTATAAAGTGTGAACACATTTAGATAATTGTTCATTTATTTCCCAAAGTGTTCATGTGTTTTAAAAATGTTCATGAGATTTTTAGAAGGTATTCACGCCTTTAAACCAATGTTCATGTAGTTTCTAGAAAAGTGTTCACTCATTTTTATGATGCTCGTGTAGTTTTAGGAAAGGTGGTCATGCATTTTCAAATGTATTTGTTAGAAGAAGGTTATGTATTTAAACAAGAAAGAAAATAGATAAAATCAAATGGAAAATTTGAAATGAAATTAAGCCGCCGAGCAACCTTCTTCCATCTTCCATTCGACGGTGAATGCAGCCCTGTGCCAAATTTGCTCGGACAGTATCTTTAGGCCCGCAAACAGAGAGGTGCAGGACATCCATTTTTCTTTAAAATCCCTCAAAAAAATCTATTTTTCTTTAAAAGAAAGAAAAAAGACATCTATTTTTTCTCTAAAAATTTCTCAAAAAATAATAATCTATTTTTCTTTAAAAAACAGAGGAAAAGTGTGCTTCGGTACATAAAACTGTTCGTACGTACACGTATGCTTCTTCTTTTTATGAGAAAATGCATGCACGTATGCTTGGGATGTAAAACACAGGATGCTTGAGAAACTCTGGACGAATTTTGAGAAAGATAGAAACGGTGGATACAACCGAGCAAAGCAAAGGAAGGCTCGACGAACAGCAGCAGCACTACACAACAACACACATCACTAGCTATGTACAATTCATCGCGTACGTCGCGACTCCACACGCGCGCACAACACGTCACGAAGCCGGCCGGCGGGAGCTCGTCGATCAGCTCACGCCAGGTCGTTCTGCGGCGTCCACGGCACGGGCACCACGCTCGCGCTGGCGCCGGCGCCGCCCATCTCCTCGTCCTCCACGTCCGTCGCCACCGGCGGCCTCGCCCTGGGGTCGAACCTCTTGCTGGCCGGGTTCGTCGCCGGGTCGTACCTCTTGATCACCAGCACCGACGCCGACGTCTTGAACTCCGGCGACGCCAGGTAGCTCCCCACGGGGCCCAGCTCCTCGGGCCTCTCCACCAGCGGCTCCGTCGGCGGCATCCTCCCCACCACGAACATGTTGGACTTGGACAGCGAGTTGATCGCCTGGAGCACCTCCTCCTTGGCCGACGCCTCTACGTCCTCGTACATCGCCGACCCGTCCTTCTTCACGGCCTCGACCTTGCCCTTGAACGCCTCGACCGCCGCCTCGTCGGCTGCGTCGTCGGACGACGGGCGGCTGGGCCGGAAGCGCGTCACGGTGACGGCGACGCCCGGGTGCTCCGACATGCGCGTCGCGTACGCCAGCGCCTCGCGGTCGTCCGCCCCGCCGAAGAAGAGCATGGCCACGGAGAACGCCACGTTCTTGGCGGCGACCTGGGAGTGGCCGCCGAGGCCGCGGTCGACGAGGATGGCGACGGAGCACGGCGCGCCCCGGAGCACGCGCT
The DNA here is from genome assembly GCF_018294505.1 of Triticum aestivum. Classification (NCBI taxonomy): domain Eukaryota; kingdom Viridiplantae; phylum Streptophyta; class Magnoliopsida; order Poales; family Poaceae; genus Triticum; species Triticum aestivum. Next base: position 35,828,181 of record NC_057807.1, on the reverse strand, counting down.
TGTTGACGGCGTGGTACTGGGAGCCGAGCGAGTGGAAGGAGCCGTCGTGTTGGGGCAGCTTGTGGTACGGCATGATGACGATGGCCGCGCGCTTCTCGGCGGCGCTGTCGATGACGTCCCGGTGGATGGTCTCGAGGTCGGAGATGGCCGTCATGGGCTTCACCCTCACGGCGCTCAGCTGCTGGAACGCCTCGAAGGCCACCACCATCTGCTCCGTCTTGTCCCCGCTGTTGAAGAAGGGCATGGCGTTGCGGCGCGTGCGGTGCACCATGGAGATCGCCGACGACCGCTCCGAGAGCTCCACCAGGTGCATGGCGTACATGGCCAGGCGGTGCCGCCCCGTGCCCCGCGTCGACTCCACGAGGTTGAGCAGCGTCGGGATGTTGCGGTTGCTGTGGAAGCAGGCGAGCACGCGCAGCTCGCTGTCCGCGTCCGCCGGTGCGCCGCCCTCCACGGTGCGGCGCTTGTACGGCGCCGACGGCCGCGCCGGCTTGTAGATGGCCATGACGATGGGCGTGGTGATGAAGGTGGTGAAGAGGGCCATGAGCACCATGATGGCGAACGACTCGTCGTTGAGCACCTTGCGGTCCCTGCCGATGTTGAGCACGATGAGCTCGACGAGCCCCTTGGTGTTCATGAGGAATCCCAGCGTGACCGCTTCCCTGACAGGGATCTTGACGCACAGCGACGCGATCACCGTGCCGCCGATCTTGCCGAGGCAGGCATTGATGATAACGAGCACGAGGAGGCCCCATGACTTGGCTCCCCGGATAGTGGCCACGTCCGTCTTGAGGCCACTGGAGACGAAGTAGAGCGGAAGGAAGAGCCCCGAGATAAGGTCCTCCACCTTCTCGATGAGCACGCCGGCGAACGGACCGTCCTTGGGGACGACGATGCCGACCATGAACGCGCCGAACAACGCGTGGATGCCGATGACGTCGGTGACGAAGCCGGCAGCGAGGACGATGGCGAGGGTGGCACAAATGTACACCTCCTTGACCGGCTCACCCTCGGGAGACCGGTGTGCCATCCACGCCAACAACGGCCGGAGGAGAACGCAAACGGCGATGACAAAGCCGGTAGCGGTGAGGAGCACCCAGAGCGAGATTATCGGCGAGCCGTCACCGGAGAGGGCAACGGCGAGCGCCAGCAGGATCCAGGCGGCCACGTCATTGACCGCCGCGGCAGACATGGCCATGCGGCCGATGTCGGTTGTAAGTAGCTTCAGCTCGGCCAGGATACGGGCGAGCACCGGGAAGGCGGTGATGGAGAGCGCGACGCCCATGAAGACAAGGAACGGCCCCTGCGGAGCGCCCTTGACGATGGTGGCACGGAACGCGAAAGACGTGCCGATGCCGAGCGCGAACGGGAGGGAGATGCCGGCGAGCGCGATGGCGAGGGCCTTCTTGCCGGTGCGGCGGATGGCGGCGATGTCGAGCTCGAGGCCGACGAGGAACAGGAAGAAGAGCAGGCCGAGGTTGGCCAGCGTGTCCAGCACCGGCAGGCTCTTGTCCGGGAAGACGGCGTGCAAGAACTTGCTGCTCCGCCCCAGCGCCGACGGGCCCAGCAGGACTCCACCCTGCATCATCAACCATGCACGCATGCCATTTCAGTAAACAGGCCCAAATTAAATCAACCATTCCATCTATTTCGATTTCTTGCATGCCATTTAAGATTTATTTTCCATATTTGTGATTTGATGAGCAGTGTGCAGTATGATGATATGCAGTCACTGGACTCAGATAAATCAGAGTAAAACCTGTCCACGTGTCAAAACTCCAAACAAGATTGTGAAACAAGCAGTTTGCTAGCTAGAAGGTCGCTTGGAAGCAACCAAGAAAAGAAAGTAAAATATATGTATAAAATTACTAGTACGTCCCCATAGGAGGTTGTTACAAGTTATTAGCACATGTCTTATGAGTAAGTTTGCAGCTACTAGTTGGCACTTGGCAAGTATGCGCCCTATTATATCTTGCTTAAGCAAATGCAAATGTCCTGCAAGTCAATGACAGCCAGGTAGCCAGCAAGCATGCCTTTCTACCAACGATAATGCATTTAACAAGTCACCTTGCTTGTTCCACATTTCTCACTGCCGGTACATATATACCCTCAGTTTAGCCCGTGTCTTTGACTACTACTCCCTCCGTTCCAAAATACTTGTCGGTTTTAGTTCAGTTTAATTTGAACTAAAACCGAATGGAGGGTAGGGGTCCTCCGATCTCTGCAAGTCCATGATGCCTTGTTAGAGATCAGAGAGGCAGTTGTCATTTTGTCAAGCATTTTGCTAGAAGGTATACTTTAGCCTTTGTCTTTGACTTGTTGTAGTAGTTAAGCAAGGCAAGCAACAGAAGCAAGTTAATTATAACCTGGCTGTGAACAATGGCCAAAAACATGTCCATGTTCTTTCATTTTGACAAATTCCAAAAGCACAGTTAATAACCGGCGATGCTCTCTTTATTTTATTCCAACTATATATGCATGTGCGTGAATACTCCCAACGGAACGTGCGGTGCGGGGAGGTCGTGCAGGTCAGCATGTTGATTTCTGTGCCCGTTTCAAACATAGCAACAGACACACGGGCCATTGACTTGCGGATCGCCAAGTACAATGAGATCTCTACGTCTCAACGTCATCAGGCCACTTTGCGCCCAAACTGAAAGTCGTTAAACAGCTCCTCAGCACTGTTTGCTGCTGACAGCAAAGAGGCATATATACATGGTGAGAATCACGGAAGATTCACAGCTGCAACCAAGCTGTGATCGGAGATCATATCGCATGCTGATGATATCTTCTTCTGGAGACGTGGTGCACATCATCGATCAGGAGATGGTGCAAATCACATCTCCCGTCTAGGGATGATTCAGGAACCAATATACTACTCCCATGTCTTCTTAGGGGGCGCCAAGAACCTCCTTTCTTCTTGCTAAGCTAGCGAATAACTCTAATCTCTAGACAGCCGCGCACAGTTTTTTACCACTATAAATTATTTTCATGGGTCGGCAAGCGGTCAGGAAGAGCACATCCGGGGCAGCATCCCCCGGGGGAGTTGGGATACGGCCACGTGAGCGGCATGGCACTGCCCGTAGGCTCCCTTTGCTTCGGCGAAACTGAAACGCTCCCACTCCATCGGATTGATTAATTAGCCTTCACTCCGTTTCAAAAAAAATTAATTAGCCTTCACAGTAGCGGTGACTAATTTTGGACAGTACTGAATCGATCTTGCTACACCACATGGTCTCTAGCTAGCTGCCCATTTACTCTTAACCCCGGTGATGATGCCAAACATGGTAATTAACAAGTACTCCCTCTGCCCCAAATTACGTACTCATGACATCAACGAATGTATCTATAACTAAAATACATCTATATACATTCAGTTCATTTTCGCGACAAGCAATTCAGGACTAAGCACATGCATGCCAAACCAGCATGGGTTCTTTCAGAAACTCATCGATCCTGCAAGTTTGAGCAGGGTCCTCATGCAGTTTCCTCCCCGAAGCCGTCCATTTCCAAGGCGACGGAAATGGGTGTTCCGTTTCATTTCCTCCTCTGCTGTTTTTTCTTACGTGTGCGTTGGAATCCAGTTGGTGGAACTCAATCTAATTCCCCACAAATCTGATCACCATTTCCCATTCTTATATTTCTTTTTTGATAATGAAACTCAGAGCTGTCCGAAATGACGGGTTTCTGTACATCGATTCGATTCCCGAATATGCTTACTTTTATTTATTCTGACCTTCTTAACTTGGAGTCGTTGGTAGCAATTACTTAACCTAGAGTTGGTAGCAATCCATTTTTTTTCCATAATGAAACTCAGAGCTGCTAGATGCATGCTGTCTCAGGTACGTATAACGAATTTCCCGAACATATACTTGCTTTTATATATTCTGACCTTGTTAACCTAGCTAGAGTTGGTAGCAACCAGTTTAGATATATCTTAGTACCAAATCCCATGATTAATTAGGTAGCTCCGAGCCACGGTGCCCCCACAAAATCCAATACTGAGGCCAGCCCGACTGTCTCCGTCACATGCTACAAACAAAGAAAATGGGATCGAGCGATGCCATGAGAGCGACGGGAAGGCTGACTCGAAGGGAGGACTCGTCTGTCCCGTACGTCGTCGCTTCCAGCTTCCTGCGGCCAGGGCCACCCACTACCCCCCGAATTTTCTAATCGACCAGTCAAAGCGGACTGCCAGCAGAACGTGACGCGCGTCGATCTCCCTCGCGCTTTCGGAGGCTGGTTCAGACGCCCGTGCACGCCGCGGCCGGAGAAAATTCGGCAGCGGACGCGGGACGGACCGGCTGCTTGGGTTCTTCTGGGAGGACCCCGCGCGTCGCCGTCGCCGTCGTCCCCGGCAAAAGCGCGGACGGGGCCGGGCATGCACGCACGCACGCACGCACACGCGGAACGAACTAGCCGGCCAATTGAAACCCTAGCTATAGCTACCGCCGTCGAATCGAACCGGCCGGCGAGGCGGCGAGCGAAATCAAATTGCGTGCACGTACAGGTGATCGATTAGATCACCGGAGGCGGCGGAATGAGAAGGAGAAGGAGGAGGAGGGAGGGCGGCTTACGATGATCTCGGCGATGACGCGCGGCTGGCGGAGCGGGCGGAGGAGGTAGGCGAGGCCCCGGGTGACGACGACGACGAGGCAGATCTGCAGGATGGCCAGCGGCAGCGCGTAGTCCAGCGGGTTGTCGCCCTGGAACGCGCCGTGCGACGTCGCCTGCATCGGCGCCGCGCACACCCCCGCCCCCGCCGCCGCATGACCCGCCATGGATGCCAACCAACCACCTCCTTCCTCTCTCTCTCTCTCTCTCTCTCTCTCTCTCTACAGTCGTCTCCTCCCCTTGCGGCGCCGCCTCGCTCGGCCAACCCGGGCGCGGGGTTTAAATGTGCCGCCGCCCGATCGAGCTCTGCGGCTTCTCCCAACGGCACGGATCTCTATGCGCGCTCGCTCGCGGTTGCACAGACGGTTTGGTTGGGTTTGGGCTGGGTTTGCAGCTGCAGCCGCTATATATAGATCCCCGACTGGCCGCCACGTCAGCCGCCCCGCCTCGCGAGCGATCCAGGGGGTGTGTATGCGACGCTACGTACCCGCGGCGCATGAGGAAGCGGCCCACCCCTTCGTGTTTCCGACCCCCAGGCCCCAGCAACTCAGCTCTAGTCAAGAGAGCATCTACCACCGCAACCAGCAAATTCGGGCTCGTCCGCAGACACTGGCCGAGCACTTCTCAAATCCTATCATCCACCTCCGTGTATCTCATATCCCGATACCCTATAATTCATACTAAAGTATGCAACGTAGAAGTAAACAACGTAGATCATGAAACAGACAACGAATCGGACATAGAA
>NC_057807.1:35810032-35822601 GCF_018294505.1 Triticum aestivum | reverse complement strand
CAACCGCAACCAACAAATCTGGGCTCGTCCACGGACACTGACCTAGCACTCCTCAAATCCTATCATCCACATCCGTGTATCTCATATCCGATACCCTATAATTCATATTAAAGCATGCAACGTAGAAGTAAACAAAGTAGATCATCAAACAGACGTAGAATCGGACATAGAAACGCACATTCCGATCAGACGACTCGAACGATCCTCCACCAGCCGCCGATACCTACAGCTGCTGAGCTAGGGCTCATCATCCTCTCCGACACCTCCGTTTCAACCGCCGGACGGTCCTGTCCTGCTGCCGCTTCAGTTTCGCGGGTCGAGCTGCCTCCGTTGCTCGCCTCGCGCTCAGACTGCTCAATGGCAACTCGGAGCGCCTTGGCGTTCTTTCGGCGGAGCTGCCGCGCGTCCTTCTCCGTGGTCGTAAGCGACCGACGGTAGACCCAATCGAGAAGCCCTGCATCCTCGCCGGGCTCCGCCTGCATCCCGCAGCGACGGCGCACGGACTGCTCCGCCTTCTTTCTCTCCCTTTCCCGCTGCCTCTCGCGATCGATCCGGGGGGAGTGTGCGCTACGCTACCTACGGCCCCTCTGTGATTCCGAGTTTCCGACCCCCAACAACTCTCTTTTTTTCTTTTGCGGGAGGACCCCCGGCAACTCAACTCTACTCACCCATCATTTCAAAAAAAAAAAACTGAAATCACCCATGCACACACATTGTGCCAGCAGGTGAACAGAACAGATCAGAACAGACAGATAAAAAAAAATCAACAACAGCATGAACAGGATCCCTGCCTGGCCGAGGTTATTTTAGGCCAATAATGCATGCATCCAACACGGCGGAGAGTTGACATTCTTCCTCTGATCAAAAAATTGTTGACATCACCGATGATATATTAGCGCCACGGGATTCCGCTGTTGCACTGTGGTTGGAGGAGAAAGTGGATAGACATGCATGAAAAAGTCGCTCGTTCCTTCATCCGTTCCGTGGCCGACTGATGATGTAATTGCAGTACCAGTTGGACTCCGAGGAATCAAGGGCGTACAGAAAAAGAGAGGATATACATGCATGAAGAAGTCTTTGGTTCATCCATGGCCGACTGATGTAATGATAGCACAAGAATCACGGACACACAAAAAAAAATTGATTTCTGACTACCTGCTCACTTATTTGATTTCTGTTTGCTGGGAAGGATAAGGCCGTATACCCTAGTCAGCGGTTCTTGGGATTTTATGTGTGTGTGTGCAGAATACGGTTCTTTGGATTTTAAATGGGCCAAACCGTTGGTTTTCAACCCTCACAAGATGAGATAAACCGCGAAAACTCTATTCATTCAACCCTCACAAGATAGACCGCAAAACTCTATTCATTCAATCCTCACAAAATAGACCGCAAAAACTCTATTCATTCAGTCCTCGAACCTTTTTAAAAAAAAGTATTTCAGCCCTCAAAATACTGAAAAACCATAGATCAGCACACTGTTGCTTGGATGTGAAATCGCAACTAGCCGTGTTTTAGCCGAACCAGAAAGCATTATGTTAGCTATTGTTTACAGTAATACCAATGGCAGAAGGAAGCACAATTGCTCACAAAGCCGTGGGAATCAAGGGCATGTGTTTTTTTTTTACAATATGTGCGCATAAGAAATATGCAAAAAAGAAGTATAAAAAATACAAAACAAATCTAATGATAATGTGCTCGCAAATTTATTTGCACATGATGCAAGGGTGGGTGCTTGAGTTTAGATATTAGGTTTGCATGCATAAAATTTATGTGCATTACTTTTAAACATGTGAACTTGCAGAAATTCATGAAAACATCTGATCAAATCTGTCATGCATAGAAAATGATCCTTTTTGAAATGCTAGTCGTTAGAACTTTTGGAGATTGATCTTATTGGAATGTTTAACTTTGGTTGGATCGTAGCCCACTTGAGAACAGACCTGGTGTTTGAAGTCTTTAGTAGACGCTACGTATATAGTGTGATAAGAAAACAAACAATATTTTCTCAAAAAAAGGAAAAAGAAAAATAGAAAACAAACATTCAACAACAAAATTGTAGCAAAGCTCATGAGAAAATCGTACATATACATAGTACATCCATCAGTTGTCTGTTTGTTTGTTTACTTGTCTCCTAGTACTAGGTCTGACTTTGAACTTGTAAGCTGAAACCAGAAGACAACGAAATAATTGATGGAGAATTGGTTATTCTAACCAGCAAGCGGGAGCAATAAGTGCACTGATATATTGGGCTGGGAGAGGGACTCCACACATCATCTACCCACAACAGCCTACCTTCGTAGTGATTTGGTATACGAAAAGTTAAATTATCTGCGTGTAGAAGTGCAAGATTGTACGCATGTTTGCATCATACATGACGCTTCCCTAACCGATAGTTGTCCAAACGTTCTTATATGAGAATGTACACTGATATATTATGAGAATGCACGAAATATTGGCTATCTTTATATGCCTTTTCTTAATTGTCCCCAATTTGCGAAAACTTCTTTCCAGAAAAGCTAATAACCCTCTAATCTTTTAGAAAGAAGAGCAATAATCATGTACTCCCTATGTTTCAAAATACTTTTCATACAACGACAAGTATTTTGAAACGGAGGGAGTAAAAGAGAAAAATATTTGAATGCGAAAAACAATGATGATTTTTTTTTTTGCAAAAGTTGTTCAAGTATGGCAATTAAATTGGCAACACATTTCTCCATTTGCACAATTGTGAGGAACTAAACATGGAAAACATATACACTCGCAATACTTGAAGCAGCACTAAACTAGCTAGTAATACTATGTATTGTACGTATACTTTGTGCAACGTACTACTACTAAGGCGATATACTAGCTCATACCTGCAGCTTTATTCAGAAAGAAACGGCCCCACTTCTCTGTACATGTTGTGTAGGTGTCTTCGGTCTCAGACACGTACCGGCTCCGGACGGCGATCGATCCATCGGCTCTCACGCCAGTTCGTTCGGCGACGGCGACCATGGCACGGGCACCACCGTGGCGCCGGCGCCGCCCATCTCCTCGTCATCTACATCGGTCGCGACCGGCGGCCTCGCCTTGGGGTCGAACCTCATGCTCTTGGGGTTGGTCGCCGGGTCGTACCTCTTGATGACCAGCACCGACGCCGACGTCTTGAACTCCGGCGACGCGAGGTAGCTCCCCACTGGGCCCAGCTCGTCGGTGTTCTCCACCAGCGGCGCCGTCGGCGGTATCCGCCCCACCACGAACACGTTGCACTTGGACAGCGTGGCGATGGCCTCCACCACCTCCTCCTTGGTGCGCGCCTCCCGCTCCTCGAACCGCACGGACCCGTCGTCCGCCGCGGCGGCGACCCTGGCCTTGAACGCCTCCACCGCCGCTTCGTCGGCGGCGTCCTCGCCGTCCTCGGGAAAAGCACGGCTGGGCTGGAAACGCGACATGGTGACTGCGACGCCGGGGTGCTCCGCCATGCGCGTCGCGTAGGCCAGCGCCTCCCGGTCGTCCGGCCCGCCGAAGAAGAGGACGGCGACCGTGAAGGCCACGTTCTGGGCGGCGACCTGGGAGTGACCGCCGAGGCCGCGGTCGACGAGGATGGCGACGGAGCACGGCGCCTCCCGAAGCACGCGCTTGTTGACGGCGTGGTAGGCGGAGCCGAGCGAGTGGAAGGAGCCGTCGGCCTGGAGCGTCTTGTGGTACGGCACAATGACCACGGCGGCGCGCTTGGAGGCGGCGCTGTCGATGATGTCCCTGTGGATGGTGTCCATGACCGAGATGGCCGTCATGGGCCGCACCCTCACGGTGCTCAGCTGCTGGAACGCCTCGAACGCCACCTCCGTCGTTGTCTCCGACGACGACGCGTTGCTGAAGAAGGGCAAGGCGTTGCGGCGCGTGCGGTGCACCATGGAAATGGCCGACGAACGCTCGGAGAGCTCGACGAGGTGCATGGCGTACACGACGAGGCGGCGGCGCGTGCCCCGTGAGAGCTCGACGAGGTTGAGCAGCGTCGGGATGTTGCGGTAGCCGTGGAAGCAGGCGAGCACGCGCAGGTCGCCGTCCTCGTCGCCCCCGCCGACGGTGCGCCGCTTGTACGGGACCGACGCCGACGGGCGCGCCGGCTTGTAGACGGCCATGACGATCGGCGTGGTGATGAAAGTTGTAAACAAAGCCATGAGCACCATGATGGCGAAGGCCTCGTCGTTGAGCACCTTGCGGTCCCTGCCGATGTTGAGCACGACGAGCTCGACGAGCCCCTTGGTGTTCATGAGGAAGCCGATTGTGATGGCCTCCCGGAATGGGATCTTGACGAGGAGGCACGTGCCGACGGCGCCGCCGATCTTGCCGACGCAGGCGTTGAGGATGACGAGCACGAGGAGGCCCCACGACTTGGCTCCCCGGATGGTGGCCACGTTGGTCTTGAGCCCACTGGAGACGAAGTAAAGCGGGAGGAAGAGGCCGGAGATGAGCTCCTCTACCTTCTCGATGAGCACGCCGGCGAACTGCCCGTCCTTGGGGACGACGATGCCGACCATGAACGCGCCGAACAGGGCGTGGATGCCGATGACGTCGGTGACGAAGCCGGCGGCGAGGACGAGGGCGAGCGTGGCGACGACGTACACCTCCTTGACTGGCTCACCCTCGGGGGACCGCCGCGCCATCCACGCGAGCAGCGGGCGGAGGAGCACGAACACGGCGGCGACGAAGCCGACGGCGGTGAGGAGCACCCAGAGCGAGATGATGGGCGACCCGTTCCCGGACAGCGCGATGGCGAGCGCGAGCAGGATCCAGGCCGTGACGTCGTCGACGGCCGCGGCCGACATGGCCACGCGGCCGAGGTCGGTGGTGAGGAGCTTGAGCTCGGTGAGGATGCGCGCGAGCACCGGGAAGGCGGTGATGGAGAGCGCGACGCCCATGAAGACGAGGAACGGCGCCTTGGGGGTGTCCTGGAGGCCGGGGAGGGTGGCGCGGAAGGCGAAGGAGGTGCCGATGCCGATGGCGAAGGGGACGGCGATGCCGGAGAGGGAGATGGTGAGCGCCTTCTTGCCGGTGCGGCGGATGGCGTTGAGGTCGAGCTCGAGGCCGACGAGGAAGAGGAAGAAGAGGAGCCCCAGGTTGGCCAGCGTGTCCAGCACCACCATGCTGCGCGCCGGGAACACGGCGTCCAGGAACGTGGTGCTCCGGCCGAGCGCCGACGGCCCGAGCAGGATCCCGCCCTGCATACGTCATCCGCACGCAATCTTCGTCAGTCCACAAGTCAAAAATTGGATGGTCAATCAATGAAAAGATTATATAACGTGCCGCGAGTTAAAGAGAGAGTCAAAGATGCAATTGCTTGTTAAAAACATTTGAAACCTATAGCTGTACGCAAATATGCAAACTTGAGTACGGTGAGATTCAAAAATATTCTTTTCACTTTTCTTCCATATATAAAGATCTATATTTCTCTCTGGTATTTTTTTTTTCAAATGTCCATACCTCTAGTATTTTTGAACCTGTTTGATAGAGCCATGCATGCTCTGCCAAAACCGCACAGCGACCTTCGAGCAGATTTTTTTGTGTCTGAAAGTCTAAAGTTCCTCCTAAAATTAAAATCTTTCTTTGGCAAGCCTTTCGTGGCCGCCTCCCGGCGGCTGATCAGATAAAAAAGCGCAATGGGCCAGGCTCGGAATTTTGTCATCTTTGTGGGGACTTGGAGAACTCGGATCACATTTTTTTCAATTGCGTGCTGGCTAAGTTGGTTTGGAGTTGTGTCAGATCTTGGTTACAGGTTTCTTGGAACCCTTCCTCATTCTCCGATCTTCGAAACCTAGCCAAAGTTTTGGTTGGGGTTACCAAGAGGGTGTTCTGGGTCGGCCTGGGAGCCTTATGCTGGGCTCTTTGGACTATAAGGAACAAATTTACTATTGAGCATATCTTCCCGTCTAAGCCTGCTGACGTTCTTTTCAAATCATCTATACTATTGCAGCAGTGGAGATCATTGACTAAGGATGAAGATCGGAATGCCCTGGACTTGCTCATCGTCAAAATTTGGGCTTCGGCATCCCACATCTCCGGGCTGGATCCCGTCGTCTAATCTGTGTGGCGCAGTTTGCGGAGTTTGGTTATTTCTTCTATCTTCCGGCCTGCGCGCCGTGTATGGCAGGCTGCCTGTATCCTCTCTTCGTTTCTGGTTCCAAACTATTTGCTACTTGTCCTGTACTGCGATGTTGCGCTGGTTGGCCTCTTTCTTGTTCGGGTTTGTGACGCTACCGTGTGGCTTTATTTATAAAGTCGGGCTATAGACTTTTCTCTAAAAATTTCTATTCTTTTTAAAGAAAGATGCGCGCGCGCGCACACACCCTTAGAGCATCTCGGACAGTTTCCCTTTGGCGTAAAAGTTTTCTGGTTTATAAAAAGTGGGCTAAAAAAATGCTTCAACAGTTTCCATAAAAGCAAAATAAAAATAAAAATTAGACAACCCTGGTATAATCAGCCTAACTCCCCCTCGGCCTCCATCTAGAGGGAGATGGCATTTCCCATAAACCTTCTCCTAAAATTGCCATGTCAGCACGCCACTGTCATGACAGTCACGCCGCCACCAAAAACCACCGTCCGATGCCGCCAACCACCGCTGACTGCCAACGACCGCCCGCACACCGCCATGGACCACCGCACCGCCGCCACCACCCCCACCACTGCCACCGCTGCCGCCAGCCTGCCCACCGTCGTCTGCTACCCGCCGCCGCAGCGCCACAACCCTATTTGTATATTTTTTGAAAGACAAATAGAAAAGAAAAAACTGGTTCTAGGGAAAGATGTTTACAAGACCTGCTAAAACACCTCACCTGCAAACATTTTGTAAATTATATTGGTGGACTTGTTGGAGATGCTCCTAGAGAAGAGATCTTGCTTTCGTCACTCATGCACACATACACGCTCTTGTATATTTCATTTGCAAATGCAAAAGAGCAACAGAAGTACCAACGAAATGCGTATACAATAATAGTACAACTCCTACATACTGGGCAGGCGATGCATGCGGCGTTCGTTAGGGTTTTGCTGAACGAGGGGAGGGAGTAAGTTGTACGTACGATGATCTCGGCGATGACCCGGGGCTGGCGGAGCGGGCGGAGGAGGTAGGCGAGGCCCCTGGTGACGACGATGACGAGGCAGATCTGCAGGATGATGAGCGGCAGCGCGTAGTCCAGGGGGTTCTCCCCCTGGAACGCGCCGTGCGACGCCACCTTCGCCCCACCGCCGGCCATCTTCTCGCCGCCGGCGCCGGTACGATCTACTAAGTATCTGTCGCTCCGCTAGCCAATGGCAAACTCGGCTACCTAATCGAAGCTAGCTAGGTAGGTGGCTGCCGGTGCTGGTTTTTCCCCGTGCCGTACCGTACGTTGTGTGACATGCCTGCCGTACGCGGCAGCGTTTATATAGGCAACCGGCGGCCGGAGGTAGCTAAGGAACCTCACTCACCATGATCGAGTCCTATAGCACACAAAAGAAATGGTAAGGACGTGTACATATGGGATCTCAAGCGCCGGTTACGAGGCGAAGACTTTGCTGTGTATCTGTGTATCATACATATCCGCTGGCTAATCAGCTGGCTAGATCCTACTGACAGCAAAAGCGAAAAAATGCTTGTACAGCTAGCTCTGTATCGTAGGGGGATTCTCCTTGACCGATAAACAAATTCGAGTATACACTCGCCCCGTCTCAAAATATAAAAAGTTTTTCTTTTTAAGTCTGTAAAAACTGTGAATATGTAGTTACTCCCCAGGTGGCAATGAGGGCCTCACCCTCATCCACTGGTGGAAAAAGGGCCTTTGGTCGCGGTTCGCAACTGCCATTAGTCGCGGTTGCGCAACCGCGACCGAACGGGCGCGACTAAAGGCCCCACCCTTTAGTCGCGGTTGCTTAAGAACCGCGACTAAAGGCCCGTCCACGTGGGCGCCAGGCGGCCGTCGGGGCGGAGGACCTTTAGTCGCGGTTCTTCTGGCCAACCGCGACTAAAGGCCGCCGCAGGTTTAGGGTTTTAGCCCCCCCTAAACCTGTTTTCTGTTTAATTTGTATTGTTTTATTTCTTTTGTGCTTTATTTTAATTTTGAAGGAGTTTCACATATTCTACGGTACTACATACGTGCATATGAATGTACAATTTCAAACAAATTTGAAATTAGAAACAAAAAGAATTCAAGAGGAATATACAATATATATTCAATATCATCGGATGACCATATACAATTTTGAACAAGTTTCCATACATAATTTAATGCATATAAAGTTCTACGTCCTCGTAATGGTGTTCTCCTTTAGGATGGAGGACTTCCCTCCTGAACCATCCAGCTAGTTCCTCTTAAAGTGGTCGGAAGCGAGCTTCTGGACTAAGCATCATCCGGAGGTTATTCCTCTGAGCATTGATATCACTCGGAACCCGCTCAGAGGTGTATCTCCGGATCATCTCACAGACATATTATGCACATAGATTGGTCCCCGCTGGCTGAATATCCTCACCATTCTTAGCCTTTGCCCTTTTGAATTCTAGCTCTTTTTTGAATTCACCGACCTTTGTATCTACGAACCGTCTCCAAACCCTACGAGGCAAAGAAAATTAAATGAACAAGAGAGTTATTAGTTACTTGATATTAGGAAATGAACGAAATAGGCCGATCGATATAGAGCGCAAATGAATGAAAATAATTACTTCTGCAGCATTCTTCTCATGTCGACCCAAAGCTTTGGATCCTTATTCAGAGAGTCGTGGACGAGACATTCTGAGGTGTCAACTTTAATTACTAGCAGAATCCAGTGGAACCTGCGGACACGATACATGCACAGTACGTCATGCATAACTCATCGATTAGCCGGCCACATACCATGCATGGAGTAAACAAAAGAGAATGTGCTCAAGACAGAAACACTCACCCAAAATAGTAAGGAAATAGAATATCACTTTTGAGTTCCTTCTTTGTAAGAAACTGCCACAGGTCTGCCTCCATGTCGGCGGGGTGATGCTCCAACACATATCCATTAACGATGTGTGGGTCAATGAACCCAACATCATGGATGTTCCTTACTCTGCATTCCTTAATCTTCATTCTGCATGTATAATAGCGGACACAACAATATAGTTAGGACATATATATAGTGCAGGCAATATGAACGAGATGGGGTAGAAATAAATCACTTACAGAACGTAGCAACTGATGATAGATTTGTCGAGCTCGCGCAGATTGAAAAGCTGGAACAATTCACTCAGATGAATTTGTACATAGTAATGTTTGAAGTGATGCTCATATCTAACTTCCGCATAAATATATTCTTTGGCGTTTTTATTTTTTATGTAACCCTTGTACCATTTCAGCAGACCTTTCATTTGTGGAGGTAGATCCTGTTCCTGCGCAGGCTCGACGAGAGGCCCATTCTTCACATATGTAATTACTACCTCCTTCACTGGCGCCTCATCAAGGCCTAACAGTTCACGAAGAGTAATACCTAAGTTGGCCGCTTGTTCTCTGGCACTCGTTACAGTCAATCCATATGCTGCCGCAGCTGCTATGATATCGGGGTCATCCGGACCGGCGGCTTTCGCTATAAGCGGGGCAATCGATTGTTTACTTTGTTCCCCGAGCTGGGCAACTTGTTTCCCGCTTTTTTTACTTTCTAATTCCGTTTTCTCGGCCTCCTCCAAGGCTTTGTTCTCCTGGTTCTCCGCCCGCTCTTTCTTCTCCTTCAACATGAGTGCCTGCCTACGAAGTTCACGTGCATAGTCGTCAGGCAGATTCTTCGCGGCTTGGGACGGTGTGCTCAAAAATGACTTAGCCCACTTCTTTTGCTCATCAGAAAATACTGGCTTGGGCTCGGGCTCTCTTTTCTTCTTGCAGTCCGCCTTCCATTTCTCATGATCAGCAGCCGCGGCCGCGGCAGTTTCCTCGGCACTACGTTCCCAAGGCCTTGTGGGGAGAGGCTTCAATGATGGCTCCGGTACCTTTGTGGTCTTAGGTACATAAGGGTCCGGGTTAATAATCCAGGACTGCTTCTGCTTCTTTGCCGGAGGTGGATTGGGGGGCGGCGTCTGATCACCCGCCGGACGAGGACTGGGGGGCGGCGTCTGATCACCCGCCGGACGTTGTGGACTGGGGGGCGTCGGCTGACGTGACGGAGGTGTAGGTGAACTGCCACCACCGTAGGGGGGTGGACTTGTTGTCCTTGGCGCCTCGCCTGGAAACTTGATAAACTTCTTTTGCCATAGAATGAAATGGCGCTTGACATCTCCAAGTCTTTTCTCCCCTTCAGGTGTAGCAATGTCAATCTCCAGGTCATCAAACCCTTGGACTATGTCCTCCACCGTGACACGAGCATAGCCATCTTGAATGGGGTTGTTGTGGTGGAGTGCTCCAGGTAAACATGGTAAAGCACTGCTGATGGCTACCTTCATGGACATGTTCCCGATAGGATAATACAGATGACATTCTTTCATCTCCTTTATATCATCCACGGGGTAGCGAGGAGGCTCCGGTGCAGTAATTTCGACCACCAGAGGCTCCGGTGCAGTAATTTCGATCGTCGGTGCATCTGCACCAGCCGGTGGGGCCTCCGTGGAAGCCACACTGCTTCTCCGCTGCTGGCTTCTGAGATTCGTTGGATGATCTTCATGCTGCGCCCGAGCTGCATCTCGTTCGGCTACTAGTACACTCACGGTTTTCTTCATCACATCCATTTCCGATGCCAACCGCGCCACAACATCTGCTTCCCGATCCATCTTTCTCTTCCGGCTTCTGTAACCGTACGGGTCATCGTTCTGGGGGAACCCTATTTTCCACGGAATGTGCCCCATGCCTCGTACACGTCCTCCGTGTTCAGGATTCCCGAGGGCTTTTGTCAGCGCGTCGTTCTCTCTGTTGAACTTGATCTTCCCCTCTTGAGCATCCCTCATTGCGTCAATAAGGGCTTGGGTGGGTTTAATTATTTTGCCCCGGTAAACACACTCCCCTGTCTCCGGGTTCAGCGTTCCCCCATGCCCGTACCACCAGCTTTTGGCCCTTGGGTCCCATCCCTCCGTACCTGGACGGATTCCTCGCGCCCTCAGCTCGTTCTCCATCTTCTCCCACCTAGGCTCCCAAAGGCGATACCCTCCTGGCCCCATAATATGATTGTACTCCTTCTTAGCCGCATTTTCCTTATTTTTTTCGATATTTGAATGAACTGCTCCGATTTCTTTTGCTTCACAAATTCTGGCCAATCATGTTTCAGTTTCTCATATTGTCCTTTGAAATCCGGAGTCTTGTTCTGCTTGACAAAGTCATGGGCTAGATTTTTCTTGAATTTCCGGAATGCGTCGGCCATCTTATGAAGAGCGAACTGTTTGACTAGCCTCCTCCTCTCCTTGTTTTCCTCAATCTTGTTACCCTCCTTATCGAATTTGTTGTATTCCGGAGGTAGAACGAAATGTTCCATAAGCTTCTTGAAGCAATCTTTTTTTGTTCTCTTATCGACAAAAGTGAAACCAGCAATTCGTGCCTTCTTTGGCTTATTCCACTCCTGGACGGTGATCGAGACGTTGCCTCTAACAAAGGCTCCGCATTGGTTGACAAACTTGGTGGCATTCTTGCGGGGTTCCAGCGGCCTGCCGGTTGCACTGTCGACAACCTCGATGGTGCATGTTTCTCCTTGTTTCATCGTCTTGGTTGCGCCACGCTTTGACGACGTACTCGATTGTTTCGACGATCCGGCCGAGGGCTAAAATAAGAAAGAGAGTCGCGCGCGTTAGTCCACACATATTTATTCAAATCAGTTAGTTTGTATCACCAGAGGCTCAATGTATATATATACCTCGGCGCCGGAGGTGGTTGCTACTTCCATTTGAAGATCGTCGTTTATCGACGTTTGTTCGGCATCATCTTGCTGACGGCGCCCTTCATCTTCACCGTCAAGGTTCAGATAAGAAGAGATATCATCTTCTTCTTGTCCGGTCGGCACATATAGAATATCGCCGTTTATGATGCCGAACATATGTGCTTCACCATCCGGATCATAGTTGTCCATAATCGGGTCAGCTCTATCATCCGCCATTATGTCAGTCCTGAAAACATGTAGTAAAAACAAATTAATTAAGTGAAGAAGGGGGGGCGGTGGCGGTGGCGGTGGCGAAAGGGCGGTGGCAAAAGGAGGGGGCGAGGAAGGGGTGGGAGAGGGTGTCGCGGTAGAGCGCGAGACGGGGCGGCAGACGACGGCGTCACGGAGAGGGAGGCGAGGACAACACACATGTATAACCCTCGCCGCCCCCCTCTCCGTATATATGTTTTTTTTGTTAATTATCAAATTTTACGGTTATTTGTTAAGTTATACGTTTTTTGTTAATTAAGTTATTTTACGGTTATACGTTTTTTGTTAAGTTATTTTACCGTTTTTGTTAAACTAATTAACTAGTTAAAATTAAAAAGAACAAAAAAAAATTCTCTCTCCCTCTCCACGATCTCGCTAGCTCTCTGTGCGTGGGCGAGAGGGGGCGGCGGGCGACGGCGGGCGGCGGCGTTGAGGGCGGGCGAGAGGCGGCGCGGTGGGCGAGGGAGGCCGGCCGGCGTGGGCGAGAGGGG